>NC_142064.1:3587500-3840000 GCF_059756535.1 Pantherophis guttatus
CAAACAATGACGTAAGCGCCACCGAAATAACATACTTCGACAGGGGCTAAGCCAAATCACCTGCAGCTTTCATTGAGGGCGTCAAAGAATTATCCTAAGAGGACGTCGTTCGGATTTCTCCATAAAATAACGTTCTATTCGGCTTCCTTGGAAATTAGCAATTTCACGGCACGCTCATGAGAGATGCCCCCCCCCGCCCCCCCATAGTAGGAATCGCTTAATCTTCTAAAGCAGTGTTTCTCAACCTTCGTAGCTTGAAGATGGGTGGACTTCAACTCCCAGAATCCCCCAGCCAGCAGCGCTGGCTGGGGGATTCTGGGAGTTGAAGTCCACCCGTCTTCAAGCTTCCAAGGTTGAGAAACACTGTTCTAAACGGAGACACACGGATTCCCACCCCTCCCTTCTTCTGCTCTTGATTTTTCCATTCTTTCCCTGGAGTTTTTTTTCTCCCCCCAAGATAGGCAATGAAAGTTATGAAGGTGGAATGTGGGAAGTGACGCAACCATTCCTTCAATACCCTGGAAAGCGTTTGAGACAGTATGCTTTTCTAGAACGTAGAATGGTAAGAATTGGAGGTCATCTAGTCCAACCCCCTGCTCGAGCAGGAGACCCTAGCCCCAGGGGTGAAATGCTCCCGGTTCGGATCGGATTGCCCGATCTGGTAGTGATGGAGGTGGGTGGTTCGGAGAACCGGTAGCAAAAATCCCTGCCCCCCCTACCCCCCCCCCATTGCCCAGCTGTGCTGCACAATCATCAGAGCATTTTTTCTACAACCTCTTCGGCCGAAAAAATTATTATTATTATTATTATTATTATTATTATTATTATTATTATTATTATTATTATTATTATTATTATTATTATTATTATATTTATTTATTTATTTATTTATTAATTATTAATTATTAATTTAATTTGTATACCACCCTTCTCCCAAGGGGACTCAGGGCGGTGAAGAGCCAAAATTAAAATACATACAATACAAAAGTTAAGATAATTAAAAAAGATTAAATCAATCGGCCTCCCATTTTAAAACCCCAAGTCTATAAAATTTAAAAAATCCCATTAAAAACCCTTTAGGCTAGGCCGGCTTGCTGGCTTTTGAAAGTAAAAAAAAAAAAAAAGCCTCTGATGATCGCGCGGCTCAGCTGGGATCATCAAAGGCTTTTAAAAGAAAAAAAACCCTTTTTTTCCCTTTTAAATGCCTCTAACAATCAGGCAACTCAGCTGGGATCGTCAGCCTTATGAAAGCATTTTTTTCGCTGAAGAGGTTGTAGAAAAAATGGTTTTAAAAGTGAATAAAAAAAAATTGGCCACACCCACCCAGTCACATTACCCTCACCCACCCACCAAGCCACGCCCACAGAACTGGTAGTAACAAATTTTAGATTTCACCCCTGACTAGACCTGTGATGACGAACCTATGGTACACGTGCCAGAGGTGGCACAAAGAGCGCTCTCTGGTCACGTGCCCCGTCGCCAGCTGCTCTCTTCCGGGTTCCGGAATAACAGAGTTGGAAGGGACCTTGGAGGTCTTCTAGTCCAACCCCATACTCGAGCAGAGGGGACCCTATACCATTCCAGACAAATGGTTGTGTAGTTCCTTTTTGAAAACTTCCCGTGTTGGAGCACCCACAACTTCTGGTGGCAAGCTGTTCCACTGATGAATTGTTCTCACTGTCAGGAAATTTCTCCTGAGTTCCAGGTTGCTTCTCTCCTTCGTGAGTTTCCTTCCATTGCTTCTTGTCCTGCCTTCAAGGGCTTTGGAGAAGAGGTTGACCCCCATCTTCTTTGTAGAAGCCCCTCAAATATTGAACAATGTTATCATGCCACTCCCCCCCCCCCCAGTCCTTCTTTTCATTATAGACGTCCCCAGTTCCTGTAATGAATTCCTGTAATTTCTGACGACATTTTATGTGGAGATAACTGTTTAAGCACAAAAGACTCGTATGCTTTTCATTGTAGGCGTGCAGGCTCCTGTTTTTGAGCTGTGATTTTTGCATGATAAGCCTGCAACTTTAGCCTATTGATGAGGTGTGTGTGTGTGTGTGTGTGTGTGTGTGTGAGAGAGAGAGAGAGTGTTTATCAATGCTGTCTGGTATGCCTTGCTGTAAATTTTATTTAATTCATATTCATCTTTCCTTTCCTTTCCTTTCCTTCCTTTTCCTTTTCCTTTTCCTTTCCTTTCCTTTTCCTTTTCCTTTTCCTTTTCCTTTTCCTTTTTCCTTTTTCCTTTCCTTCCCTTTCCTTTCCTTTCCTTTCCTTCCCTTTCCTCCCTTCCTTTCCTTTCCTTTCCTTTCCTTTCCTTTCCTTCCTTTTCCTTTTCCTTTTCCTTTTCCTTTTCCTTTTCCTTTTCCTTTTCCTTTTCCTTTTCCTTTCCTTTCCTTTCCTTTCCTTTCCTTTCCTTTTCCTTTTCCTTTTCCTTTTCCTTTTCCTTTTCCTTTCCTTTCCTTTCCTTTCCTTTCCTTTCCTTTCCTTTCCTTTCCTTTCCTTTCCTTTCCTTTCCTTTCCTCCCTCCTTCCCTTCCCTTCCCTTCCCTTCCCTTTCCTTCCCTTCCCTCCATCCCACTTTTTCACTTTTTCATACAGACCCAGAACTCTCTTCTTCAAGGACGTTGCTCTGCTATGACTTCTCTCTCGTAGGCCTCCCTTTCTGCCTAACCCGGGGAATTCTCCCGCTTTGCAGTGGGTCTCTGTTGTGGAAATCACTTCTCCTCCTTTCCCAGCTGCACCTCTTTTGCACATGGCTGCGACGCTCTTTCGAAAGCCTTTTGGTCTTTTTTTGGCCACAGCTTCTGACTCTGCTTCTCATCGGCAGAAGCCTGTTAGATCTGGGAGCCAAAAGGGTCTTCAGGGGCAGGCTTCTTTCGGCGTAGCCCATCTGCCACCGGGATCGGAGCTGGGAAGTGGACTTCGGCTTAGGGGCAGGGCACTTCCTCTCCTCTAAACGGCCACTTCCAGCTGTTACGCTGTTTGTACATGGGGAGGGACGAAAGAGGAACCATTCCAGGTAAATAGGGCCGGATCTTTGAGCAAAGGTTTTGCAAGTTCGGCGATATGCTTAAGTCAACAATGAGCCCAAAGAAGAACTTGAGAAAGAATCAGCGTTTATTTTGATCAAAGCAAAATGCTGGGTAGACCATTCCACGAACATACAGACAAGGTGCACGTAAGGAAGGCCACACCTTGGGGAAGGTATGGCGTCCTTTTATACCTTCAGAGACATCAGCTTAGTACCAGGGGTGAAATGTAAAATTTGTTACTACCGGTTCTGTGGGCGTGGCTTGGTGGCGGTGGGGATGGGGGTCATGTGACTGGGTGGGCGTGGCCAACTTTCTTTAAAAAAAAACCTTTTCAAAGCATTTTTCCTGCAAATGCAAAAAAATGCTTTGAAAAGGCTCTGCTGATCAGGCAACACAGCTGGAATCGTCAGAGGCTTTTCAAAGCATTTTTTTTTACCACTTCTTCGGCCAAGAGGTTGCAGAAAAAAATGCTTTGAAAAGCCTCTGACGATCCCAGCTGAGCCGCACGATCATCAGAGGCTTTTTTTTTTTAACTTTTAAAAGCATTTTTTCGGCGGGAGAAGTTGTAGAAAAAATGCTTTTAAAAGTAAAAAAAAAAAAAGCCTCTGATGATCGGGCGGCTCAGCTTCGCATGGTGGGGGGGGGGAGCGCAGGGATTTTTGCTACCGGTTCTCCGAACCACCTACCTCCATCGCTACTGGATTGGAAGATCCGATCCTAACCGGTAGTATTTCACCCCTGCTTAGTACCCAATTCTGGCGCCCTGGCCCATGCCTTTCTTGTAGCCCTGCATTGGCTGTACAGCAAGGAACAAGGGGGGCGGGGTGCTTAGCAACACAGGTATTTGCCCGATGTAACCCTGCCAAGCCATGACATAACCCGCACCAGGCTCTTGAGTTGTACCCAAAAACAAGATACCAGAAGTATCTTTGCTTCACTGGTAGAAGCAAATGCCAGAGGCAATTCCAATTCTTAGCAAAGCAATTTATACAGAAGCAAAACAGCAAGTCAAACCAATCCTACCGACTATGTCCCACTAATTCTACCTATTCTATTATTATTATGTCCCTTCAGGTTTTTTTGGTTTTTTTGTTTTAATTTGATTTATATGCCGCCCTTCTCCAGAGACTCAGGGCAGCTTACAATGCGCTAAGCAATAGCCTTCATACTTTTGTATGTTTATACAAAGTCAGCTTATTGCCCCCACAATCTGGGTCCTCATTTCACCTACCTTAGAAAGGATGGAAGGCTGAGTCAACCTTGAGACTGGTGAGATTCGAACCTGCAGTAATTGCAGGCAGGTGTGTTAATAACAGTTTCATTCCAAATACTGCAGGCCAGATGCAAACGGTTGTAGGAATTGGGTATGTTTGGCTTAAGGAAGAGAAGGACTAGGGGTGACAGGATAGCAGCCTTCCAAAATTTCAAGTGGATGTCCCAAAGAAGAGGGAGACAAGCTATGCTCCAAAGCACCTGAAGGCAGGACAAGAAGCAACGGGTGGAAACTCATCAAGGAAAGAAGCAACCTAGAAATTGAGGAGAAGTTTCCTGACATTTAGAACAATCAACCAGTGGAACAGCTTGCCACCAGAAGTTGTGGGTGCTCCATCGCTGGAGGTTTTTAAGAAGATGTTGGATAACCATTTGTCTGAAATGATGTAGGGTTTCCTGCTTGAGCAGGAATTCTGGGAGCTGAAGTTCCCGGATCGTAAAAGGGCCGTACTTTCCCACCTCTGCTTTAAGCCAATTATCAGATAAGTAACAGATTAACAGAGTTGGAAGGGACCTTATAGGTCATCTAGTCCAACCCCACCCCACCCACCCCCGCTCAAGCAAGAGACCCTATACCATTTCTGACAAACGGCAGTCCAATCAGTCCAGTTTTCTGGGTCCACCTGACCCAGATTTTCTGCGTGATGCTTCCGTCCGTCGGCAGGCGAACTGGGAAATGCAAATCCGAACAGCTGCAGGGGGAAATCTCTGCCAAAGGCCCCATTCTCGACTTAAACGGGGCGCCTTCTCCCTGGTGCAATTAGAAATCCTACTCTGGCAGCTTTTCAGCCGGGGAGATCATCGAGGTAGATTACTTTCCAGCAGATGAACTAAAGACTTGCAGGTGTTCCATCGTCCCCCCTCTTCCCCCCCCCCCCCGTGCGCCTGTCGTTTCCAAAAACCTCCCTGCTTTTTAACGAGGCCAGCTCTGCCAAAGGAAGCATCTCGGCCATGCATTATGCATGAGAGCCGTTTGCCTGCCACGCTCCCGGCATCATCCTTGGCCTTTTCCAGGCTGGACGACACCAATTAAGAGCTGGGATTTTTATTATTATTATTATTTTAAATTATTCAATAATCTGAACTCTCACGGTCGTTTAACATACCGGTATCGATGTCGTAAACAAGTTCTAATGGGCCCTAGAGGGTTTGGGGGGTGAGTTATATTTTTCCCTCGTCATTTTCCTGCCTGTAAGCGACAGGGATTGGACTCTGTGGGACAAAGGAAGGAAGGAAAGAAGGAAGAAAAGAGAAAGAGAAAGAAAGAGAAAGAAAGAGAGGAAAGGAAAGGAAGGAAGGAAGAGAAAGAAAGAAAGGGAGGGAGAAAGGAAAGGAAGGAAGGAAAGAAGGAAGAAAAAAGGGAGGGAGAAAGAAGAAAGGAAAGGAGGAATGAAGGAAAGGAAGAAAGAAAGAAAGAAAGCAGAAGGAAAGAAGGGACAGAGAGAGGGAGAAAGGAAAGGAGAAAATGTGGAATAGAACAGAATAAGGAATAGAATAGAATAAGGGATAGAATAGAATAGAATAGAATAGAATAGAATAGAATAGAATAATAGAATAAGGAATAGAATAGACTAAGGAATAGAATGGAATAGAATAGAAAAGAAAATATGGAATAGAATAGAATAGAATAGAATAGAATAGAATAGAATAGAATAGAATAGAATAGAATAAGGAATAGAATAGACTAAGGAATGGAATGGAATAGAATAAGGAATAGAATGGAATAGAATACAGTAGAATAGAATAGAAAATGTGGAATAGAATAGAAGAATGGAATGGAGTGGAATGGAATGGAATGGAATGGAATGGAATAGAATAGAATTCTTTACTGGCCAAGTGTGATTGGACACACAAGGAATTTGTCTTTGGTGCATACGCTCTCAGTGTACATAAAAAGACAAGATACATTTGTCAAGAATCATAAAGTACAACACTTACTGATAGTCATAGGGAACAAATAAGCAATCAAATCATATTAGGAAACAGTCAATATAAGTCTTAAGGATATCAGCAACAAGGTTACAGTCACACAATCATAAGTGGGAGGAGATGGGTGATAGGAACGATGAGAAGATTAATAGTAATGCAGACTTAGTGAATAGCTTGACAGTGTTGAGGGAATAAGTTGTTTAGCAGAGTGATGGCATTGGGGAAAAAACTGTCCTTGTGGTCTAGTTGTTCTGATGTGCAGGGCCCTCTATAGTGTCATTTTGAGGGTAGGAGTTGAAACAGTTTACGTCCGGGATGCGAGGGGTCTGTAGATATTTTCCCAGCCCTCTTTTTGACTCTTGCAGTATACAGGCCCTCCATGGAAGGCAGGTTGGTAGCCATGGTTTTTTCTGCCATTCTAATGATCCTCTGAAGTCTCTGTCTGTCTTCTTGGGACAGTTATAGAGGTGCGGATGACTCAATAATTCCTCTGTGGAACTGTAACAGCAGCTCCTTGGGCAGTTTGAGCTTCCTGAGTTGGCGCAGAAAGAACATTCTTTATTGTGCTTTTTTGATGACGATTTTGATGTTAGGTGTGTATCTATCTGTCTATCTCATCTTTCTCATCTGTCTGCCTCTATCTATCTGTCTGTCTGTCTATCATCTCATCTATATCTATCTATCTATATCTCTATCTGTATATGTATATCTATATGTATGTAAAAACATTTCACCTTGTACTGAATGGGATATTTATCCCATTTGATGATAGATAGATAGATAGATAGATAGATAGATAGATAGATAGATAGATAGATAGATAGATAGATAGATAGATAGATAGATGCATATTCTTTCTAGCCAGGTTTTACCTACGTAAGCTAAGATGTTCCACAGCCCTAGTTCTGTGAAATCTCATTCACAAGTTTCTGGGCTTTTTGTATCTTGCTGAAAAGCAACAACTCTGTGCTGCAATTTGGGAGAGTTGTTGCTTTTCAGCAAGATACAAAAAGCCCAGAAACTAGTGAATGAGATTTCACAGAACTAGAGCTGTGGAACACCTTAGCTTACGTAGGTAAAACCTGGCTAGAAAGAATACGCACATAAAAGCCTACGAAAAAGACACACACACACACACACACACACACACACACACACACACACACATATATATATATGAGCTTGCTAGGTGTTAGAAAGGAAAAAAGCCCAGAACCGAGTAGATGTGATTCTACTGAGCTGGAGCTACAAAAAAACCCTTGGCTACGTAGGGAAAACCTGGCTAGAAGAAAAACACACACACACACACACACACACACACACACACACATATATATATATGAGCTTGCTAGGTGTTAGAAAGGAAAAAAGCCCAGAACCGAGTAGATGTGATTCTACTGAGCTGGAGCTACAAAAAAACCCTTGGCTACGTAGGGAAAACCTGGCTAGAAGAAAAACACACACACACACACACACACACACACACACACACATATATATATATATATATATATATATATATATATATATATATATATATATATATATATATATATATATGTAGGTCTTTGGTTATTCGGGTCTTCTCCCACGTAAAATGGGAAGTGTCTTGGCGACGTTTCGACGAACGTCGCCAAGACACTTCCCATTTTACGTGGGAGAAGACCCGAATAACCAAAGACCTACATACAAACACCCGCGAAAACCTGAGAAAACAAATATATATATATATTCAAATTTCCAACAGTTAAGTAATATCCCATTCAGTACAAGGTGAAACGTTTTTACCTCGAATTCCCCGCTGTGTAATGGCCAATCAGACGGTATTTATAAGGGGTAGAATGGATTTCCTGGCTCCGTTATTCAAAATTAAACATTTTTCAGGCATTAACATTTAATGGCTTGTCTTTTCTTTCCTTTTTTTTTTTCCCCCCGCCACACTTCAAGTTGATTTTATGTAACCCTAGATACTCGCAATTCCTGGATAGGCTGAAGTGCCTTGTTTATACCCCAGATCCTGCAGGCGATGCTTTTATATTTATTTGTACCTGTGTAGACGGAATTAAATTGCAGATTTGATAGCACGTTCCTCTCTTTCGCTTGGAAACGATGGACTGGGGAGGTGCGCTGGCTCTTGATAATCAAACCATTTCATTTCTGTATCTTTGTTGTTGTTTTTTTAAAAAATTGCCTTATAAATCACGGACGAGAACTAGCCAAGGAACCATAGACAAGATTTTAACAGAATAATGGAGTTGGAAGGGACCTTGGAGGTCTTCTAGTCGGACCCGTTGCTCAAGCAGAAAACCCCATACCAGTAGTCCTCGACCTACGATCACAATTACGAGCCCAGAATTTCTGCTGTTAAGTGAGACGTTCGTTAAGTGCGTTTCGCCTCATTTTACAACTTTTCTGGTCACTGTTAAGTGAATCACCGCAGTCGATAAGTTAGCAACCCGGTTGTTAAATGAATCTGGCTTCCCTATGGACTTTGCAGGTCCGAAGGTTGCAAAAAGGGATCATGTGACCCCGAGGAACTGCGATTGTCATAAATACGAACCGGTTGCCAAGCATCTGAATCGGGTGAAATGCTCCCGGTTTGGACCGGATCGCCCGATCCGGTAGCAATGGCAGCGGGTGGTTCGGAGAACCGGTAGCAAAAATCCCTGGCCCCTCCCCCATTGCCCAGCTGAGCCGTGCAATCATCAGAGGCTTTTTTTTTATTTTTAAAAGCATTTTTTCTACAACCTCTTTGGCCAAAAAAATGCTTTTAAAAGTTAAAAAAAAAAGCCTCTGATGATCGCACAGCTCAGCTGGGATCGTCAGAGGCTTTTTTTAAAAAAAAAAAAGCTTCCACCAATCAGGCAAGTCAGCTGGGATCGTCAGAGGCTTTAAAAGCATTTTTTTTACAACCTCTTCAGCCAAAGAGGTTGTATAAAAAATAGTTTTAAAAGTAAAGGTAAAAAAAAAAAAATAGTTGGCCACGTCCACTCAGTCATATTACCCCCACCACCACCAAGCCACGCCGACAGAACCGGTAGTAACACATTTTACATTTCACCACTGATCTGAATTCTGATCATGTGACCAAGGGGAGGCTGCAAAAGTCATAACTGTGAAAAATGGTTTGTAAGTCACATTTTTCAATGCCGTTGTAACTTTGAATGCTCACAAATAAACTGTTGTAAGTCGAGGACTACCTGAACCATTTCAGACAGGTGGCTGTCCTGTTTCTTCTGGAAAGCCTCCAGTGCTGAAACACGTACAACCTCTTGTGGCAAGCTGTTCCACTGGTTAATTGTCCTCAATGTTAGGAAGTTTCTCCTTAATTCCAGGTTGCTTCTCTCCTTGATGAGTTTCCATCCATTGTTTCTTGTCCTGCTTTCAGGTGCTTTGGAAAATAGCCTGACTCCCTCTTCTTTGTTGCATCCCCTCAAATACTGGACTACTGATATCAAGCCCCCCCCCCCCCACATTCCTTATTTCCTCTTAACGTAGCCAAACCCAAATCCTGCAACTGTTCTTCATATGTTTTAGTCTCCAGGCCTTTAATCATCTTTGTTGCTCTTCTCTCCACTCTTTCTAGAATATCAGCCTATTTTTATATCTTGGGAACCAAAACTGGATGCAGTATTCCAAGTGTGGTCTTATCAAGGCATTATAATCTGGTATCAATACTTTGCGTGATATCTTGATCCTATCTCTCTGTTAATGCAGCCTAACAGGTTGGATCTTTCCTTGATTGGTTTCCCTCAAGAGGTCTTGGATGTCTCCTAGTCCAACCCCCCCTCTGTTCTGTCCCCCTTCCTCACACAGGCAAACGTAATACCAAGCACGCCTGCCAATATTTTATTAGGTAAACAGATTAGAATTCCTGGCAGACCAAGGTTTTGGCAGCAAACTGCCGAATGCCTGCCAAGACCGTTTTCACTCCCATAAAGCAGAAGAGGACTTATCTTCAGTCCATTCCAGGAGCAACAAATTATCCACGAGACAAGAGTTTAGTCAATGTTCGGTCCAAAATATATCCAAGCCGAATTTCAGAGATCACGATGTGACTTTCAGGGTTTAACTTTGTCCGTCACAAAGCCTGAAGAGCAATCTCTCCCACTTTTATTCCTGGTGGGGCGTGGCTCCATGACTCAGCTCAATCTCTGGCCCTCCCACGCCTCTTCCATTGCTGTGCACGCTTCTCCCTCCGACTCTGCCTGGGATCAAGCCAGGATTCATCCTCCTCGCTCCCTATCAATGGGTGCTCCGATATGCCTTCCTCCTGGCACATCCCAGGCTGTTCCTCCTGGCCTTCGGATGGAACCTGAGGCATTGCCAGAAAGGAGGGTCCTGGAGAGGGAGGCTTTGTCAGTTCTTCCCCATCACCTGCTGAGTCCTCTTCCTCTGTTAGGACAGGCTCGGGAGTCGGGGTCACAACACCCTCCTCAAGCACGAGACCTTATACCATTTCAGACAACTTTTTGTCTAATCTCGTCTTAAAAACTTCCAGTGTTGGAGCATTCACAACTTCTGGAGGCAAGTCGTTCCACTAATTGATTGTTCTCACTGTCAGGAAGTTTCTCCTTAGTTCTAGGTTGCTTCTCTCCTTGTTTAGTTTCCACCCATTGCTTCTTGTCCTGCCTTCAGGAGCTTTGGAGAATAGGTTGACTCCCTCTTCTCTGGGGCAGCCCCTCAGATATTGGAACACGGCTGGCATTTACCACCTGCCAGGTTAGCTAAAATGTTTAAAAATATGTCTAGCAAATGTTGGAAATGCAATAAAAAAAAAAACGGGCACATTTTATCATATGTGGTGGCAGATGGCTAGAAAAGATAATAGGGAAACATGTAGACTTTAAACCTGAACTGTTTTTATTAGGGATGATATCAGGAAAAAAATTGATAGGAAAAGTATGTATTTAAATATTACACGTCTTAACAGCAGCGAGGATTATCTTCGCACAATATTGGAAAAGTGAAGAAACACCGCAAGACGAGGAGATAATTCAGAAGATACTAGATTATCCAGAAACGGATTAGACTTGCATTGAAAATCAAACAGAAAGAAGACATAGAATATTATCAAACATGGAATTTATTTTACTGGTTGGAATTTATTTTAGTGGTTGGAAGAAAAAGGGGTGGAGATTGAGAATCTGTATTGCTAAGCAAATTAAAAACCCAGACAACACGATGTTTATTAAATACTAAGAAATGCAATTAATAGAAAATTAATACAATTTATATATTTTTTAATAAAAACTATTGGAACAGTGCTAAGTTGAATGTGGTTTTCGTTTCCTGTTTATCTACAGATGTCTAGCCAGAGAGGTCATGGACAGCTGGTGCCACCTTCAGACCTGGATGGCTCCTACCTTGGTGTAGCTCGACTACAAACTTTGCATAAGGACCACAACTTAACTTGTAGAAGCCCTAGTCTTCAACCTTCAACTCGACCTGGTAGGAATAGGGGTGTCCTTGAGGCCGGCACCCCCGGAGGTCAGACGGAGGCCAGGAACGGTCGTCTTTTGCAAAACGGATTGCCCCATAAATGCAACCACAGGGCGTCTCCAGCCACGCAGCCATTGGTTCCTCTTCTTCGGAGAACTCCCGATGGGGAGAAGAGGAGGAACGGCTGTCCTCTTCCGGGGTGTCCCTTCCATCCAAAATTAAGAAACTCGGCTCACGAGTCTTTCCAAGACGCTTGCCACATTCAAGACCGATATCCGGGGGCCCCGTGCGAATCCTCCTCGGAATATTTCGGCTCGCCGCACCTTCGGAGGCCGAAGGCCGGCGATGTCACGAGACCAAAAGAAGCCGATCAGCGCGGCCAGAACTTCTCCGAAGAGAAAAGGAAAGAGCTCCTGCTCCAGAAAATTGAGCTGGAAATCGAGAAGGAGCGTCTGCAGAATTTGTTAGCGGAGCAAGAGGCCAAACTTCTCCAGCAGCAAGAGCAGCTCCAGCAATCCAGGCGGGAGTATCATCGGTAAGCTTGGGAAAGGGGAATAAGAAACTGGTTTTTGCTACCTTAAGAGGTTGCAGAAAAAAAATGCTTTTAAAAGCCTCTGACGATCAGGCAACTCAGCTGGGATCGCCAGAGGCTTTTAAAGGCATTTTTTTTTTCTTCTACAACCTCTTCAACCGAAGAGGTTGTAGAAAAAATGCTTTTAAAAGTAAAAAAAAAAGCCTCTGATGATCGTGTGTCTCAGCTGGGCATGGGGGGGCGGGGGGCAGGGATTTTTGCTACTGGTTCTCCGAACCACCCACCGCCATCACTACCGGATCGGGTGATCCGGTCCAAACCGGGAGCATTTCACCCCTGGTAGGATAGCTTGAGAGGGGAGGGGAGTGAAGTGGGACTGGGAGTGGGAGTGTTAGAGGAGGGATAGGGGAGGGGAGGGAGAGGAGAGGATGATAAGATAAGATAGGATTATCTTTATTGTTGTTTATTCTGAGCACACAGACACACATTAAAAATGAAGTTCTGTGAATCACCAAGGTCGATAAGTTAGCAACCCGGTTGTTAAGTGAATCTGGCTTCCCTGTGGACTCTGCTTGTCAGAAAATTGCAAAAGGGGATCATGTGACCCCGTCATAAGTACGAACCGGTTGCCGAGCATCTGGATTCTGATCACGTGACCTAGGGGAGGCTGCAAAAGTCGTAACTGTGAAAAATGGTTGTAAGTCACATTTGTCAATGCCGTTGAATGGTCACCAAATGAACTGTTGTAAGTCGAGGACTACCTGTACCATTTCAGACAGGTGGCTGTCCAGTCTCTCCTGAAACGCCTCCAGTGATGAAGCACCTACAACTTCTGGTGGCAAGCTGTTCCACTGGTTAATTGTCCTCAGTGTTAGGAAGTTTCTCCTTAATTCCAGGTTGCTTCTGTCCTTGGTTAGTTTCCATCCGTTGTTTCTTGTCTTGCCTTCTGGTGCTTTGGAAAATAAGTTTAACCCCTTCTTCTTTGGGGCAGCCCCTCAAATACTGGAATGCTGCTGTCATGTCCCCTTCTTTTCTCTAGACCCGTGATGGCGAACCTATGGCAGGCGTGCGACAGGTGGCACGCAGAGCCATATTAGTGGGCACGCCAGCTCAGCTCTGGGGTGCATGCGCGTGCCAGCCAGCTGATTTTCGGGCCTTCTGGGCCCACCAGAAGTAGGGAAACAGGCTGTTTCCTGCCTCTGGAGGGCCTGGGGGGGTGGGGAAGGCCCGTTTTTCTTTCTTACCTGGCTCCAGATCCTCTCTGTATCTAGGAAGGGTGAAAACAACCTTTCCCACTCCCTTAGAGGCCCTACGGAGGCTGAAAGGGCCCATTTCCCCGACAGGAAGTGACGTTTTTTCCTGTCCCCAGCCTCCAGAGACTCCTAGAGAGGCTCCTACAGACTCCTAGAGAGGCTCCTAGAGACTCCTAGAGAGTTTCTGGAGGCTGGGGACAGCAAAAAACGTCACTTCCTGTCCCACTGGGAGTGGGGAAATGGGCCCTTTCAGCCTCCGTAGGGCCTCCAAGGGAGTGGGAAAGGCTGTTTTCGCCCTTCCTAGATACATAGAGAGGATCTGGAGCCAGGTAAGAAGGAAAAACGGGCCTACCAGGCCATCATGTGCCAGGAACGGGGGGGGAGGAGGTTGCGCACGCATGTGCGTGGGCACGTGCGTGGGCGACCCTCCCCCGCCCCCCCCTCTCCTGGCACGCAATGGCAAAAAGGTTAGCCATCACTGCTCTAGACTATCCAAACCTAAATCCTGCAGCTGTTCTTCATAGGTTTTAGTCTCCAGGCTTTTAGTCCTCTTAATTGCTCTTCTCTGAACTTTTTCCCAAAGTCTCAACATCTTTTTTGCAGCGTGGTGACCTGTTTGGAGGGTTTGAATAAACACCTGCAGAACCCTTGCCATGCACGCGTGTGTGTCTGTCTGTGTGTGTATAGCAGCACATTCCCTCAATCATTCATCTGGTTGAACCATCTTACTGGCTTTAAGCCACAATCCGCACATCATCGTCGCCACCACCCTGTTCTGCCCCAGCTACAGACCCCAAAGAACGCAGCACATACAAACTATACAAAGCTTATTTTACTCAAATAACTCTGTCTTTATCAACCAAAGGCTGTTAATAAACTGTATTAACAGCCTACCAGAATTCTAAGATAAGGTAATCATAGTCTTACTAGAGTTGGCAGAAAACCCAGAAACAATTTTGCAGAGAATCCAGACGCGAAGGAGAGTAAACTAAAGTTGTTCCCTGCAAATTGCTTCAGTCAGCGTTCCTCCTTAAATAGGCTAAGGGAGTGGCCAATTAGCCCCAAGCCTTACTCTCGAGGAGACCTCCTCCTGAGTAACCACTCCTGCCTTTTGGCAGCTCTGCGCGCCCGTGCATCGAGAAGAGGCTCCTCCTCTTCGTCCTCTTCACTTATGGGAGCTTCTGGAGGCTCTGAAGGCCCTGGCTGAATCTCCTTCCAACTCTGGCACCACATCTTCTCCAGCCTCCTCATTGTCTGACTCAAGTGCCAGCTGCACAGGCTGCTGGCGCAGCACCACACCAGCCTCCTCGCTGTCGGAATCAGCTACTAGCTGCACAGGCCGCTGACGGGCCACAACACACCCAGAGCTGAAAGTCCCCCTCCCTGACGCCCTGCAGCCCCGAACTCTCTTAACTCTGGTTTATTTCCAACCATTGTTTGATGAGAGACTATCAGAGCTGCAGTGTTTGAGAAGTTGGCTGGGGGGAGGTGGGGGAGGTTCACCCGCCAAGGTCAAGAGCAAAGCGGGAGCAGATGGATTTTTAACGATCAAAACCACCTTTAATCATCCCTACACGGGACTTTCTTTCGGTGGAAGGGAGGCGGGAGAGGAGAGGGAGGGCGAAGGGCTGGGGAGGGGAGGGGGGTTTGTTTTTCAAGCCGGCTCAGAGCGCTCAGCGGGGACCCTGCTGTCCAGCCGCAGGACTCTCTGCCGGGTCTCGGCGAATTTGTTTCCCTTCTCCTCCTCCTCTTTCCGGATGCTCCATCGGAAGTCTGCTGAGAAGATTGCACCTTCTGCAAAGGACGAGGGGATGGAGAAGCTGCTGGCGTCCAAAGGGGGACTTGAGGTGGCCTTTATTGTGTCTGCTCAGCGCCTTCCCGGGGTTTGATGGACTTAAGTTCACAGAGGATAGATGGGTCTCTCTCCACACCGATAGGACTGATAGCTAGATTCTAGCTTCGTTTTAGGATACATGGAGTCTCTCTCTCTCTCTCTCTCTCTCTCTCTCTCTCTCTCTCTCTCTCTCCCTCCCTCCCTCCCTCCCTCCCTCTGCCACTTTCCCCTCCCTTATTCTCTCTTTCTCTCCCTCCCTGCCTGCATCTATCTCCCTCTCCTTTTCTTTCCCACTCTTTTTCTCCCCCCCTTTTCCAGCCCACTCCCTTTCTCTCTTCCCCTCCCTCCTTCTCCTCCCTCCCTCCCTTTCCACTTGTCTCTCCCTCTTTGTTTCTCTCTCCCTTTCCGTCTGTCTCTCCCTGTTTTTCTCCCTTCCTCTTCCTCTGTCTTTCCCCTTCTTTCTCTTTATCTCCATCTCTCTCTCTCTTAGTCTCTCCCTCTCTATATATATCCCTGTCCCTCTCTCTCTCCCTCTTCCTCTGTCTCTCTCTCTCCGTCCCTCTCTCTCCCTCTCCATCTGTCTCTCCCTCTATATATCCCTGTCCCTCTCCCTCTCCCTCTGTCTCCCTTTCCGTCTGTTTCTCCCTCACTCTTCCTCTGTGTCTCTCTCTCTCTTTCTCTTTCTCTCCATCTCTCCCTCTTAGTCTCTCTCTCTCTCCCTCCCTCTCTCTATATCTATCCCTGTCCCTGTCCCTCTTCCTGTGTCTCTCTCCCTCTCCCTCTCTCTTCCTCTGTTTCTCTCTCTTCCTCTTCCTCTTTCCCCTCCCTCTCTCTCTCTGTCTGTCCCTCATTCTCTCTCTTCCCCATCTCCTTGTCCCTCCCTCCCTCCCTCTCAGCCTCTCTCTTTCTTCTTCTTCTTTTTAACTCTCTTGGTGGGGAGGCTTCTCACTGCTGGGAGAAAGATAGGAGATAGGTAGAGGCAAAAAATCTAGCTACCTTGTACCGTCCGTTTTGTTTGTTTTACACAACTCCCTTGACCGGTTTTGAAGTTTGGATCAATATTCTCTGTGTGTGTGTGCAGGCACCCACTCACAAGGACACTTGCACTCAGTTTAGAGGCAGCGTTATGTGTTGGCCTCTAATTAGACCCCCAACGGCAATTGTGATAGTGATAACGGGAACAACAACAACATGGACCAGAGCCCGTCTGCTAGAAGGGCATTTCTCAGTGTGAGCAACTTTGGGGTCCTGGATCCTCTCTGAGCTTGGTGGTTTTCTTGCAGACGTTTCATGACCCAACTAGGGAACATCATCAGTGATACAAAAGAATGGTGTTTCCTCTCCTATTAGACGCACATGCTTTTTTTTTCTGTCATTCTACAACAGAAGAGAAAATCTGCATCTTAGGGTTGAACTGTGGGGTCCTTGGCACTCTCTGAGCTTATTGGTTTTCTTGCAGACATTTCATGACCCAACTAAGGAACATCACCAGGGCTAGAAGGAAGTGAGGTTTTCTCTATGTTTATTTACTAGTCTCTTTTGTTTTCTTTTTTTCATTTTGTTATATTGTCTCTTTCGAAGGGTATGTACATGTTGTTTATCTCTAATTGCCTGTTGATGGCTGACTTGGCTGAGCGCCAGGCTTCCAGCAATTCTTGAACATTTTCCGTAGCACCTTCTCCATTAATTTGAACTTCCACATGGACTTCAACCCCCCAGCATTCTCCAGCCACTGGGAAAAAATACATTTAGAAGAGTTTTATCAATCGGAATAGAGTTGGAAGGGACCTTGGAGGTCTTCTAGTCCAGCCCCTTCTCAAGCAGAAGACCCTCTACCATTCCAGACAGGTGGCTATCCAGTCTCTTCTTAAAACCTTCCAGTGATGAAAAGCACCCACAACTTCTGGTGGCAAGCAGTTCCACTGTTTAATTGTCCTCGCCGTTAGGAAATGTCTCCTTAGTTCCAAATTCCTTCTCTCCTTGGTTAGTTTCCATCCATTGTTCCTTGTCCTGCCCTCTGGTGCTTATCCTGAAGTGTCTCCTTTGAAGGTGGAGTTTGGTGGAGTTTCCTCTCGGAGAAATATGTCTGTTATTTCAAAACCTCAATATGCTTACCTTATAAAATGGGAGTAAAAAAGACGGGACAAAAGCACATATAGTTTCTTCGATATTTGAGCCTGCACATGGTGAGGAGGGTCTCTGTTTTCCTTGCAGGTTTAAAACCCGGGCTGGCAATCCGGAAGACGGGCTGATGGGGGAAGCCCTGATGGGACCAGGCTCCTCGGCTCCGGCCCTGAACGGGATTTGTGATGGCCTCAGGTAAGGTCCTGACTTGGCTCACCTGTTAACTGCCTTTTGTGTGCCAGAATATTGTATGATGTGCAAGGAGCTTGACTTGGTATCACCCACATACTTGTTCATAACTTCTTCTCTTCTCTTCTCTTCTCTTCTCTTCTCTTCTCTTCTCTTCTCTTCTCTTCTCTTCTCTTCTCTTCTCTTCTCTTCTCTTCTCTTCTCTTCTCTTCTCTTCTCCTGTCCTCTCCTCTTCCTCTCCCCTCCCCTTCCCTCTCCTCTCCTCTCCTTTTTCCCCATTCCCTTCCTTTCCTTTCCTTCCCTACCATAACTCTTTCCCCTCCCCTCTCTCTTCTCTTCTCTTCTCCTGTCCTCTCCTCTTCCTCTTCCTCTCCTCTCCTCTCCTTTCCTCTCTCCTTCCTCCTCTCCCCTCTCCTTTCCTCTCCCTTTTCCTCTCCCTTCTCTTCTCTCCCTCCTCCTCTCCTCTCCTCTCCCCTCCCCTATCTTATCTCTCCTTTCTCTTCTGCCCTCTCCTCTCCCTCTTCCTCTCTCTTCTCTCCTCTCCCTTCCCCTCTCCTTTCTCTCCTCTCCTCTCCCTTCACCCCTCCCCTCTCCTCTCCTCTCCTCTCCCTTCTCCTCCTCTCTTCTCTTCTCCTCTCCTCTCTCCTCTTCTCTTCTCCTCTCCTCTCCTCTCCCCTTCTCCTGTCCTGTCCTCCCCTTCCCTCTCCCTCCTTCTACTTCCCTGCCCTCTCTTCGCCCTCCCCCTTTCCTCCCCTCTCCCTCCCTTTCTCCCCTCCTCTCCCCTCTATATAACACTGGATCGCTGTATCCGAAATCCATACCCCTAGCTTTCACTACAGTCACAAGCAGAAGGAAATGCCTTTCCTTCTTCGGGATTTCCAGCGGGCGTCGGGCAAGCAGGGGGCAAAAAAAAGGAAGACGGCCTCTAGCGTGCTTGGTGTTGGAGAAGCCTGGTGGGAGTCCAGCCCAGATGGGTCGGGGCTGAGGCCCAGATTAGGAAAGTCATTTTTGGACGGTTTATGCAAAACTGCTCCTCAAGTATGCTTCTCAACCCATTTGGTGCTCGGGCGATTAACATGCTGTGAGCGCCTTGCCTCTCTTAAGCTTCGTCAAAAGCTTCCAGTCACGGTGCCAGATCTGGAGTGGCAGATGTGGGGAGACGCTGGGTTCCAGCCAGCCCAATAAAATGCGCGTAGTCAAAATGGCCTTTTATTTTTGTTTTTTATTTATTTTATTTATTTTCATTTTCAAAAATGAAAGTATACCTATAGATGAAAATGTAATAAAGAAAAAAAAATTTTTTATTTTTTTTTAATTTGATTTATATGCCGCCCTTCTCCGAAGACTCAGGGCGGCTTACAATGCGCTCAGCAATAGCCTTCATCCTTTTGTATATTTATACAAAGTCAGCTTATTGCCCCCACAATCTGGGTCCTCATTTCACCTACCTTAGAAAGGATGGAAGGCTGAGTCAACCTTGAGCCTTGGCGAGATTCGAACCCTGCAGTAATTGCAGGCAGCTGGTCTTAATAACCAGCTTAATAACAGGGTGCCTTAAACCCCTGTACTACCAAGGCCCTAGATTGCGCCGAAATGGACAGGTTAACTATGAAAATTAAGGATAAAGAGGAAACAGTACTATTTAACATGGGACTCATTTTACAAACGGTTAGAAAACAGAAGCAGAAGTTAGTAAATTTATAATTAAGGATGATCAATAAAATAGAGGTTAATGTATATATAGATATATACGAAAGGAAAGGAAAGGAAAACAGATATATAGATATAGATATATAAACATAACACTATAAGCAATATTATTATTGGATTACATTTGATTATAGATTAAATTGTATAGAACGACCAGAATTGAAGATTATATTGCATATATCATGAGAACAGTGGCTATAATTATGGTGTATAATGTTATGTGTCTTCAAAAGAGATTTGATACGGACAATACACTGTCGTTGCAGAAATGGAAACGTGATGTATAAAAAAGGAAAATGTATAATAATAATAATACATTTGCACTGTTGGAAATGTAATTAATCACAAGGGACATACTACCACATGCGGTGGACATGTCCCAAAGCAAGAGAATATTGGCTTAAAATTAAAAAATGGTTGGAGGAAATCACTGGGAAAAAAATTGATATGAATCCTGAATTATAAAACAAACAAACAAACAAAAAAAAAAGAAATTCAATATGTTATACTCCACATAATTACGGCTGCTAGAATTTCATTTGCCCAAAACTGGAAACAACAACATGCTCCAACAAAAACCATGATTATAAAAAAGGTGCTGGAGTATGCAGAAGCAGACAAGTTAACGAGGAAGTTGCTTCCTCTCCTTTTTCTTTCCTTCCCTCCCTCCCTCCCTCCCTCCCTCCCTCCTTCCTCTCTCTCTCTCTCTCTCTCTCTCTCTCTCTCTCTCTCTCTCTCTCTCTCTTTCAAAAATGCACCCCCCAAACCCCATTTTTTGCCTACCCCCCCTTTTTTTTTTTGACCTAGCAGGCTTCAGGAAAGCCTGCTGGGAGCAAAAACGGACCCCCACCCCACCCCACCCCCTTAAAAAAAAAAGGTTCCGATGATCATGCGCCACAGCTGTGATCCTTGGAGCCTTTTTTTTACCTTTTAAAAGTGTTTTTTTACTACCTATATTCCGGAGCCAGTAGTAAAAAAAATGCCTAAAAAGTTTTTAAAAACAGTTCCGACGATCAGCTGAGCGATGCAGGATCGTCGGAACTTTTTTTTTTTTTACTTCGCTTAAGTTTGACTAATTTAACTCCGGTGATTCATTTAGCAACACTAGCAAGAAGGATCGTAAAATTGTTAAGTTAACTCACTTAAGGTTTTGCTTAGCAACAAGGACTTTGGGCTCCGTGGTGGTCATAAGTCAAGGACTGCCTGTACTCCGCAGTTTCTAGGACAGTGATGGCTAGCCTTTTTGCCATCGCATGCCAGGGGCCAAGGGGGGGGGGTCACGCACACGTGTGCCCAAACCCATTATTCTATGCGCCCCACCCCATGCATGCATGTGCGACCTCCCGTTCATCCTGCTCTCCCTACCACTCCTTGCATGCGATGGCACGGTGGGCCTAGTAGGCCCGTTTTTCTCTCTCCCCAGGCTCCAGAGCCTTTCTAGGAACTTGGGGAGGGCAAAAATGGCCTTCCCCACCCCTCCGGACGCCCTCCGGAGGCCGGAAATGGCCTGTTTGCCAACTTCCGGTGGGACCCGAAGTCCTGTTTTTTGTTCTCCCCAGCCTCCGGAGCCTTTCTAGGAGCTTGGGGAGCCTTCCCCATTCCCCCCCCCCTTGCAGAGGCCCTCCGGAGACCGGAAACTGCCTGTTTCCCTACTTCCAGTGGGCCCAGAAGGGCCGAAAATCAGCTGGCGCTGAGCTCACATGCCCACAGATATGGCTACATGTGCCACCTGTGGCACACTTGCTATAGGTTCGCCATCACGGTTCTAGGCTCTCGGCCACAATGAAACCGTGATTCACGAACACACCGATGTATCATCACATTTGTTGGTCTGAAAGTCTGTTTACCAGACACCTCCTGGTTTTTGGCTACTATAATCCAAGGAACTTAAGTTATTCAGAGCCTCTGGGGGCAGATGGTAATTGAAGATACTGAATATACTGTTGGAAGCAGAACTTGATGTTACCCTAACATGGGCGATGGAATTAATAATCCAGTTGAAAGACATTACAGAAGATACTATATGGATTACAAATTTAAAGTCATTTGAGGATTTTATTTATATATGGAAATATTTTTTAGTGGTGTGGTGTGGGCAGAAGAACAAAGATATTAAAAATATTATGTATGGTAGACCTGTAGGAAAGTGGGTGGAGATAGGTTAGGTTACTGATTGTTTAGTTTAGGAAAAGGGATGTTATGTTTAGATACAAATATATGTAAAAGATTTGAATTAAGAGATATATGTATGGGGGTGGAGGAAATGGGTAGATTATGAGTTGAATAAATGCCAAATTAGGATTTATTATATAGTTTTATAGCTGAAGGTTGCTTTGAAATGTATAGTATAGGGGGGATATAATAATAATGTTAGAAAGAAATGGTTAGCATATGGGGGGTGGTATAAAAGGATGGTAAAGTATTATATAATCTGATATCAATTTGGATTTTATTTTGGAGAAGCCATGGGGGGAGGGGAGGGGGAGGGGGGGTTAGGGAGGAGGGGGGAAAAAAGGGGGAAAAATCTGTATTTGAAAAACTTTTTCAATAAAAAAAATGAAAAAGAAAAGTTATTCAGAGCCTCTGATCAGGGGTCTTTTCAATTCTTTCTCATCCTCTCCCCCCCCTTCCGCCCCCGGATAGACCCTGGAGCAATTTTTCAGCATCCCTTGACGCATCCCGTCTCGTCTCTGGGCCAGCCAGTTGTGACGGATGTCAGAAAGTTTGTTCCCTGCATTCGTTCATCGGCTTTGCAAAAGGTTACTCGATGAACGCGCCCTAAATTATTTAATCTAATGTAAAAACCAGAGCAGGCGAAGAAGACAAATCCATTTGTCTCTTGTGTGTTTGAATATGGAAGGGATGTTTACTTGGTGATCGAAGCTGAAACTTGATGCTTTCTTTGCAGGTAGAATAGACGGTGTTGTTAAAAGTCAAAAATCTATTTTTTGTTGTGGTTCTGTTGTGTAGGAAAGAAATACAGGCGGTCCTCGGCTTACAGGAATTCACTTAGTGACCGTTCGAAATTACAGTAGCACCATAAAAAGGGACCTAGGATCCTTTTTCACACTTAACGACTGTTGCAGCCTCCCCGGGGTCACGTGATCAAAATTAGGACGCTTGGCAATCGACTCGTATTTATGACGATTGCCCTGTCCCGGGATCATGTGATCCCCTTTTGCGACCTTCTGACAAGCCAAGTCAATGGGGGAAGCCAGATTCACTTAACGACTGTGTGACTAATTTAGCAACAGCAGTGATTCACTTAACAACTGTGGCAAGAAAGGTCGTAAAATGGGGCAAAACCCACTTAACAAATTTCTTACTGTTTGTGTATATTGGTGGTGGTGGCCCTTTGAGAGCTGTGTGCAATTAAATTTCATTTTAATGTAGGCCAATTAGTGTATGTTCAAAGTGACAATAGACCTATTCTATTCTATTCTATTCTATTCTATTCTATTCTATTCTATTCTATTCTATTCTATTCTATTCTATTCTATTCTATTCTATTCTATTCCATTCCATTCCATTCCATTCCATTCCATTCCACCCTGTCCTGTCCTGTCCTGTCCTATCCTATCCTATCCTATCCTATCCTATCCTATCCTATCCTATCCTATCCTATCCATCTATTTCTATTCCATCCCATCCCACTATTCTATATTCTATTCTATTCCATTCCATTCCATTCCATTCCATTCCATTCCATTCCACCCTGTCCTATCCTATCCTATCCTATCCTATCCTATCCTATCCTATCCTATCCTATCCTATCCATCTATTTCTATTCCATCCCATCCCACTATTCTATATTCTATTCTATTCCATTCCATTCCATTTAGCAACAGAAACTTTGAGCTTAATTATGGTTGTAATTCAAGGACCACCTATTATAGAAAAAAGATGCTGCATTCTTACGATTCACAAACTAGCAAACTCATTAGCTAAAATGACTAGATGATTTTTTTTGGCTTTTTGGGCTGTTGTTGTTTTTTAAAAGTCCCTTGTTTAGTAGTTAAGAAACACCATCATGATATTCTAAGATAAACCAGGATGAATTTCTCGTCTCCTTTGCTAATCATAAGAACGCAGCATCTTCGTTTCGATTCTTTCACATTCTTTCCTAAACCACCTAGCTCATTTTTTCGTTTCTTTTCTTTTTTTTTAAAAAAAAAAGAGAAAAAAAAAGAAAGAAAGAAGCCGGTGAAAAGTATTTACAAAATTAAACTTGCTCACCTGAGACGTCGCAGGTTGAAAGCAATGAAAGGCCAGCCTCCCCCATTTGAAAAACATATTTTTTATAATTAAATTCTCATTTTGAGTTAATTATGTACAATTAGATAATGTAATTGCCATTTATTGTTTATTATCTGTGGGAAGAATAGCAGAGGAGGGAATGGGTGGGATTTGCCGGCATCTGGTGAAGTAAGGTCCCCTTACAAGGAGTGAGAATTTTACAGATCGTCCTTGACTTATGACTGTTCATTTAGAGACTGAACTTACAACGGCACTGAAAAAAGTGATGGATTGATTGATTAATTAAGGTTTGGACACCAAGATCCATCAGAGATCCCTTCCAGCCCTATGATTTGATATTCTACTGTGTTTCCCCCAAAATAAGACTGGGTCTTGTATTAATTTTTGCTCCAAAAGATGCATTAGGGCTTATTTTCTGGTTAGGTCTTTATTTTGGGGGAAATACAGTACTAAATGCCTCCGTCTGCTGACGATCTTAACCGGGGCTTATTTTTGGGGTAGGGCTTCTATTACGAGCATTCTGAGAAATCATGCTAGGGGTTATTTTCTGGTTGGGTCTTATTTTCGGAGAAACAGGTTATGCATTTCTGTCTTTCAAACAGTCTCTGACGATTGTTAAAGAATTTGCAGAGTAACCCTTGAGCAGCAAGGGTGTGCACATGAAAGCGATTGAGAGTAGTTACGAATAAACACAGCCAACACACAGATACACTGAGTTGTGTTTACTTTCAGGAAATAATAAGCCCAATAAACAGTCCAGGTCATACACATATAAAGCAGGAGATAGCAAAACAACAGTCCAGGGATAATCCAATAACAAAGTCTTCTTACCAGTCGTTGTAGTCATTCACAATAAACAGTTCTTCTGGATTTGCAAACGGTAGCATACAGAGATATCAGAGAGCAAGAACAGCAAAGAGAAACAAACCATGTTTCTAGCGCCCTCTTAAGAAGATTGGCTACAGAGCTAACCAATCAGGACACAGTATGATGCAATACAGCAGTCTTAAAGCTATATTGAGGGTTTATATATTGCCAACCCAACAAAGTAGGTAATACTCATTTCCTAACAACGATGAATCTTCTTCAAACTTGAGCCTTCCAGGTGTGTTGGACTACAACCTCATTCCCCCATCCACATCTTTTTCCCATGTTGGCTGGGAAGCATGGGACTGAAGCACTTAGCTATTCAGAAGGACCAGACTCGGGGTTAGGAGGCTTTAGGAGGCATCTCAGCCACTTCTCTTGGCGAAGGCTAACTTTCCCCTTTGGGTTGCAAATTCATACCTGCTTCTACAGGTAGGTCTCAACTTACAACAGAGTTCATTCAGTGATGATTTGATCAGCACTGAAAAAAGTGACTGAAACCTTTGCAGATTACTTACAATTTACACTCACAATGATTTGTTTAGGGACCATTTGAAGTTACTGCGCTGAAAAAGTGACCAGTAACCATTTTGCACAGTTAACGACCGTTGCAGCAGCCCTTTGGTCACATGACCAAAATTCAGAGGCTTGGCAACTGGCTTGTATTTATGATGGTTAGAGTGTCCCAGGGTCACGTGATCCACTTTCGTGACCAGTAAAGTCAATAGGGAAGCCACATTTGCTTAACAATTGTGCTACTGCAGGGATTCACCTATCAACGGGGGCAAGAAACGTTGTAAAGTGAGGATAGGTTGACCCCCTCTTCTCTATGACATCCTCTCAAGTAACAGAATAACGGAGTTGGAAGGGACCTTGGAGGCCTTCTAGTCCAACCCCCTGCTCAGGCCGGAAACCCTATACCATTTCAGACAAATGGTTATCCAACATCTTCTTAAAAACTTCCAGTGTTGGAGCATTCACAACTTCTGGTGGCAAGCTGTTCCACTGCTTAATTGTTCTCACTGTCAGGAAATTTCTCCTTAGTTCTAAGTTGCTTCTCTCCTTGATTAGTTTCCATCTGTTGCTTCTTGTCCTGCCCTCAGGTGCTTTGGAGAATGGCTTGACCCCCTCTTCTTTGTGGTAACCTCTCAAATACAGGTAGTCCTCAACATACGACCACAATTGAGCCCAACATTTATGTTGCGAAGTGAGAAATTTGTTAAGTGAGTTTGGCCCCATTTTACGACTTTTCTTGCCCCGTTTGTTAAGTGAATCACCGCCGTTGTTAAATCAGTAACACGGTTGCTAAGTGAATCTGGCTTCCCCCTTGATTTTGCTTGTCAGGAGGTCTCTATAGGGGGTCATGTGACCCCAGACAAAAATCACAAATGTGAGTCAACTCTCAGCTATCCGAATGTACATCATGTGGCCATGGGGATGCTGCAACGGTCATAAGTGTGAAAAATGGTCATAGGTTACTTTTTTCAGTGCCGTTATAACTTTGAATGGTCACTAAGTGAACTTTTGTAATTCGAGGACTATCTGTACTCGAATACTGCTATCCTGTGCCCCCTAGTCTTTCTTTTCTAGCCAAACCCAAATCCTGCAACCGTTCTTCATGTGTTTTAGTCTCCAGGCCTTTAATCATCTTTGTTGCTCTTCTCGGAACTTTTTCCAAAATTTCAACATGTCTACGGTGATTCTCCGTCATCCTGGTCATGGTTGTCCCAATGCTGCTTTTTTTCAAGAGGCAACTGGACATTCTGTTTTTTCTTTGAAGAGGTTTCTCTTCTCATCCAAGAAGCTTCTTCAGCTCTGACTGGATAGTGGGGAATGTATAAATCCTTTCATTTCCCCACCATCCAGTCAGAGCTGAAGAAGCTTCTTGGATGAGAAGCGAAACCTCTTCATAGAAAAACCAGAAAGTCCAGTTGTCTCTTGAAGAAAGCACCTTTGGGACAAAATATCTATTTTGTAATGTGGCGTACATGTAGAGCCTTGGATGAACATGTCAAATAGGTAAAATATTTTGCATGTTCACATTGTACGTGTGAAACGTTATTATTTTACATGTAAATCCTGTAAAACATTTCACCTCTTGGCTGAACGCCCTGGATTGGTTTATCCTCTCCCAATTACTCGGCGCAGCTTGCCCGTAACGTGAAAGGCACTTCAAGGTACCCTCCAAAGCTAAACCAATCTACCAGTTGTAGATCTCAAAAAGCTCCAGCGCAGATGGTCGGCTATGTGCCGGAATATCCCACACCGTAGCCATTCGTTTGCGAGAGCAATATGCTCGGCACCTGCGAGTGCTCCCGACATCTGGGGTAGTTGAACTTCTCTCTCTTTTCTCTCTCTCTCTCTCTCCTCCACCTCTCTTCTGCCCTTGCATTTCAGCTGCATTTTTGCATATGCGTATCTTCGGCCAGGAAACGTGGGAGGGGTGGGGTGGGGAGGGTGCTTATTTGAAGACGAGCCAAAGAACGGATTATCGCCCAGGCAGATGCCAGGCCGATCGTGAAGCAGCTCCTCATTTATACTCCGAAGATCTTGGCCGAGTCGCTAGCTTGGGATAAATCTGCTTTTCCTAGGAGCTGACCGATATGGCTTGAACTGCTCATGCTCCTGGCTGTGTCCAGGCTTTCAAGGGACTGAGTATCTTGGGAGCTTGCCCTACACAAGCCCTACTGAACGGAACAAGCGGAGACTCTTCGGAGAGGTCCTTGGTGCTCACCCGCAGGTCGCCACTACCGATTCGCCTGAATCTGTCCGAACCGGCTGAATACCACCCGTGTATTTGTTGTATGGGGCCATAAGAGACAGTTTGGAGCCTGGGCGTGGCTTAACTGTTCTATACATAAGCTTGAGGGCACTATCTTCTCCATCTCCATTTTGCCTCCTTCGTTTTTGCTGCTTCCATTTGCTGGCCTCCTTTGGCTGGCCTCCATTTTGTGCTGTGTTTGTACTTGCTATTTCCCTTCTCTACAATATATATATATATATATTTCTTGATATATATCTCAAGAAGTTTTGAATCCTGCTGAATTGTCTGACTGTGTGTGCTGCAACAAACTTTGATACTCCCTTAGCCACAGAAATTTGGGGCTCCATTGCGGTCATATTTCGAGGACCACTCTTACTGGGTTTTCTGCCTAACCATGGGGTTGAACTAGAAGACCTCCAAGGTCCCTTCCAACTCTGCTATTCCGTTATCTAGGAGAGCTTGGCCTTCCCCCAACCGCCTTTCCTATAGGCATTTTGGACAACAGCACCCATCTCCTGACCCCCCCAAATCAGGGGGACCAGGATGCTACCCAGATCCTTCACTCTCAAGGGGCAAACATTTTTTTTCGTACACCTACAATTCATCTATCTTTGTTGGTTCCTGTGGCTCTTGGGAACACTTCCGTTGTCGTTATTTCTTTGGCAGCTATTCTGACGTGGGGTATCTGGAGGAGATGCCATCTTGCTGAAGTGTCAGTTCCCCTTCCCTTCGCCTCGCTGATATTTTTAGTTAGCGGGAAATGTCAAACGGAAAAATTTTCACCGCAATTTTCTTGCCTTCGGAATGCGGGTTGTTAGGGTGATCTTTGCGGGGAGGGAAATGTCGGCTTTTTTTTCAGAATATTTCTTTATGGTGCCACTTCTTCTGATCGTCAGGAGAGAGAAGGGGGCACAGGCTGTCGACAGGGAATTTCTATTTTTATTTTTCCCCTCCTTGTTAAGAAACACTTTATTGGCAGTCCCTTCGCTCGCCACGCTGCTGAACTCGCACAAGCGCCTGTGTCAGGAACCCGGTGGCTTTCCTTCTCCCCTACTTTTGTATCGCCAGAGAGACGTTAAAGAATATCAAATTGGATTATAGTTTTTCCGGAGCTGCAGCAGCACTTCCCTGTAGATTTCCCCTTTCTGGTTCTGCCTTGAAGGGCCACTGTTTTACTCTTAACAGAATGACAGAGCTGGGAGGGACCTTGGAGGTCTTCTAGTCCACCCCGTTCTCAGGAAGGAAATCCTTGTACCATTTCAGACAAATGGCTCTCCAATCTCTTCTTGAAGACCTCTTCTGATGGAGCACCTACAACATCTGGAGGCAAGCCCTTCTACTGATTAATTAACAGAAGAGCAGAGTTAGAAGGGCCCTTGGAGGTCTTCTAGTCCAACCCCTTGTTCAAGCAGGAGACCCTATACCATTTTGGACAAATGGTTGTCCAACCTCTTCTTGAAAACCTCCAGTGATGGAGCACCCACAACTTCTGGAAGCAAGCCATTCCCCTGACTAATTATACAGAATGACAAAGTTAGAAGGGACCTTGGAGGTCTTCTAGTCCAACCCCCTGCTTAAGCAGAAAACCCTATACCCGTGATGGCGAACCTATGGCATGCGTGCCACAGGTGGCACGCGGAGCCATATCAGTGGGCACACGAGTGTTGCCCTATCTCAGCGCCAGCCAGCTGATTTTCGGGCCTTCCGCACCCACTGGAAGTTGGGAAACAGGCTATTTCCGGCCTTCGGAGGGCCTCCAGGGGGCTGGGGAAGGCTGTTTTCGCCCTCCCCAGCTCCTAGAAAGGCTCTGGAGCCTGGGGAGGGCAAAAAACGGGCCTTCCAGGCCCACCGGAAGTTGGCAAATGGGCCGTTTCCAGCCTCTGGGGGGATGGGGAAGGCTGTTTTTGCCCTCCCCAGGCTCCAAGAAAGCATCTGGAGCCTGGGAAGGGCGAAAAACGGGCCTACTGGGCCCACTGTGCCATCGCGTGCCAAAAGCGTGGGGAGTGCAGGGGTGTCACGCACGCATGCGTGGGGGGCAGGGCGCACTGAATTATGGGTGTGGGCACGCATGGGCACGACCCCCCTGCGCTCCCCCCGCTTTTGGCACACGACGGCAAAAAGGTTAGCCATCACTGCCCTATACCGTTTCAGACCAACGGTTGTCCAATTTCTTCTTAAAAACCTCCAATGATAGAGCAACACCCAAAACTTCTGGTGGCAAGCTGTTCCACTGGCTAATTGTTCACACTGTCAGGAAATTTCTCCTTAATTCCAGGTTGCTTCTCTCCTTGATTAGTTTCCATCCATTGTTTCTTGTCCTGCCTTCAGGGGCTTTGGAAAATAGGTTCACCCAGTGGTGAAATGTAAAATTTGTTACTACCGGTTCTGTGGGCTTGGCTTGGTGGAGGGGAGGGGTAATATGACTGAGTGGGTGTGGCCAACTTTTTTTTTTTTTAATTTTTGAAACCATTTTGTCTACAACTTCGCACCTTTCGCCGCGAATTAAAAGCTTGGCTTTTCGAGTTCCCCGGCCTGGACTGATGGGGTTTTTACGGGTTTTAACTGTATTTGTTTAATTAGGCATTTTAATCTTGCATTGGATTGTGGTTTCATTGTTGTGAGCCGCCCTGAGTCCATTGGAGATAGGGCGGCATATAAGCCTAATAAAATAAAATAAAATAAATAAATAAATAAATAAACTTCTTCTGCTGAAGAGGTTGTAAAAAAAAATCCCTTTAAAAATAATAAAACAAAGCCTCTGATATTGCGCGGCTCAGCTGGGCAATGGGGGGGGCAGGGATTTTTGCTACTGGTTCTCTGAACCACCCGCCTCCATCGCTACCGGATCGGGCGATCCGGTCCGAACTGGGAGCATTTCACCCCTGGGTTCACCCCTCCTTTTTCTTGTGGCAACCCCTCAAATATTGGAACGCTGCTAGTCCATCAGACTAGACGTACCCAATTCCTGCCACCGTTCTTCATATGTTTTTGCCTCTAACCTCTCGGGAGCGTGTGGTGGGGGGGGGGACTCTCAATTCTTTGGCAACCTGACCCCCTACATTATGCACGGCTGTTGAAGCTTCAGGAGAAGCAGGCGCCAACCGGGGTTGCGTTCATCCAGGGCTTCTGCAAAACACGACACTCTTTGTGAATTTGCTCTCGGCCTCTCGAGGTGCATTTAATAACACCCCGAGGCTCCCCGTCAAGCTTCTCGGATAGTCACCTCACCTGCGACTCGCTTGTCCCGTCCTCGCCCGTCTCTTCCTTCCTAGCTGCTTTTAAACTGACATTTTGACAGCTTCGGACGAACTCGGTTTGCAAATGGCTGGGGAGGGTTTGATTTTTATTTTTCCCCCTTCACCTCCTCCTCCTCCTCCTCTCTCCCGTCTCCTTGAGCTAACAGGAATCTCTGCTTAATCCACTTGTCACTCGCTCGTCAAAAAGCCAGGCTTACCTGCCAGCGTGGGATGGCTTCGTGTTGATGCTTGTTGTAGCTTTTTGAAGAGGGGGAAAAAAAATAAAATAAGAATAAGAATAACGGCAGCCCAGCCACTTTACTCGGACAATGAAACGTCCCTGGACGGATCTAGAGAAAAACGGAAAGGCTGGACTCGCTGGGAGAGAGAAATCGGGCTTGTCAATCAGGGCCGTATCTCTGCAACAGATGGAGGCCGTTGCCCGTTGCTGCCTAGCAGATGTCTGCATACAAAGCCTCGGAGAATCTCAGAGGCAGCAGCCTCCGATGAAGGACACCTCTGTCCTTCAGAGGCTGGCATGGCTCTTCCGTTATCAGACAAAATGGGCAGAGTGGCAGGCCTTGGGCGGTTGTGGGTGTTTTCTTTTTCATTTTTGCCCAGGATTCATTACTGGCCCTTCAGTTACCAATCTCTCTGGAGATAGAGATGGATGGATGGATGAATAAAATAGAGTAGAGTAGAGTAGAGTAGAGTAGAGTAGAGTAGAGTAGAGTAGAGTAGAGTAGAGTAGAGTAGAGTAGAGTAGAGTAGAGTAGAGTAGAGTAGAGTAGAGTAGAGTAATAGATGATGGATAGGATGGGATGGGATGGAATACAATAGAATATAGAACAGAACAGAACAGAACAGAATTCTTTATTTGACCAAGTGTGACTGGACACACAAGGAGTTTGTCTTGGCACATACACTCTCAGTGTACATAAAAGAAAAGATATGTTCGTCAAGAATCATAAGGTACAACACTTAATGATAGTCATAGGGTACAGATAAGCAATCAGGAAACAATATCAGTATAAATTGTAAGGATACAAGCAGTTGCACATAGATAGAGAGGATAGATAGATAGATAGATAGATAGATAGATAGATAGATAGATAGATAGATAGATAGATAGATAGATATGATAGAGAAAGATGATAGGTAGATGAATGATAAGATAGATAGATGATAGATGATAGATAGATAGATAGATAGATAGATAGATAGATAGATAGATAGATAGATAGATAGATATGATAGAGAGAGATGATAGGTAGATAGATGAATGATAAGATAGATAGATGATAGATAGATAGGTAGGTAGGTAGATAGGTAGATGATAGATGATAGATATCAATTGATAGATATAGATAGATAGATAGATAGATAGATAGATAGATAGATAGATAGATAGATAGATATCAATAGATAGATAGATAGATAGATAGATAGATAGATAGATAGATAGATAGATAGATAGATAGATAGATAGATAGAGGCAGATGGATGGACGGGTAGGTAGGTAGATAATTAGATGGAGAGAGGCAGATGGATAGATTAGATTGGTAGGTAGGCAGGCATATATACAGAGACAGACAGTTAGACAAACAGACCAGTTCTTAGTTTTCTTTTTTTCCTCTTTCCTTTCCTCTCCAAATTGTCAAACTCTTATAGAGTCCACAGTCACATCATTAGACGGATGGATGATAGATGGACAGATAGTTAGCTATAGACTCTATCTCTGTATTATTTCCATCTCCATCTCGTATCTCAGTCTCTCTATCTCTGCCTTCTCTGTCTATCATTTCCATCTTTAGTCTCTCTCCCATATCTCTCTCTCTCTCTCTCTCTCTCTCTCTCTCTCTCTCTCTCTCTCTCTCCCCATCTCTATCATTTCCCTCTCCATCTCTACCACGTCCTTCTGTCTTTCTGTCTGTCTGTCTATCTTTCAAATAGTGACCCAGGACCATTTTTCACACTTAGCGACCGTTGCAGTATCCCCACGGTCACGTGACTTTCATTCTGACGTTTGACCACCGATTCACATTTATGTTCAGGAGTCATTTTTTGCGACTTTCTGACCAGCCAAGTCAACGGAGAACCCAGATTCACTTAACAACCACGTTACTAATTGGGACATAATACGGGACAAATTCACTTAACGAATTTTTCACTTGACAACATACATTTTGGGCTCAATTGTGGTCACACGTTGAGGACTACCTGTACTTACACGAATCACACACACACACACACACACACACACACACACACACACACACACACATTCCAAGGGTCACACGGAGAAAATGTTAGATTTGACTTGGTAAAATCTGTTCTTCACATTTCTCCTGTGGTGAGAAAGATTGATTTTACTTGGGAGGGTTTTTGTTTTCCTCTTTCTGTCTTTGGCTTGCTTCCCTCCCCAACCCCCCCCCCCCCCGCCGCGAGACCCCAAATGCTATGCTTTGGCCTGTAATCATTCCACCTTGAATTTAAGCATCGCCACTGCATGACGAAGGAGCAAGGTCCTTTTCAAATTCCATCCCCTCAGCTGGAGGTGGTGACGCCTGATGAAATGCAGGCGCGGAAAATGTATTTTGTGGCATCTCAGAATGGAAGAGTGGAAGGGAAGAAGGGATATTGGAAATCACCAGCTGTCTGATGAAGGAATCAAATAGTCTGGCTTTCCTTCTTTCCTTTCTTCCTTCCTTCCTTCCTTCCTTCCTTCCTTCCTTCCTTCCTTCCTTTTCTTCCTAGCATCTCTTTCCTTTCTCTTTCCCTCCTTCCTATCTCACTTTCCTCCCTCTCTCCCTTCTTTCCTTCCTTCCATCTCTTCCTAGCATCTCTCCTTCCTTCCTCCCTCCCTCCCTCCCTCCGCTTCCTAGCATCTAACATCTCTCCTTCCTTCCTATTTCCCTCCCATCAATTTCACTTTCCTCCCTCCCTCTCTGTTGTTTCCTTGTGCTGCCAAGCCCTTGCCTTCTAAGTACTTGATAGGCTGGTGGTGAATCAGCACTCCTGTTGACCGATGAGGGGGTCCGTTTCCCAGGCTTCAATCACTTCCCCAGCTGTTTTTGTTCCTGCTCGTCCGACAATCTTAGTAGCTGCAAAATTGAATATGTGTCCCTGTTCACTGTAGTGTGAGGCTACCGATGAGTTCAGGTCTCCTCGTCTGACCGCTCGCTTGTGTTCTTGCAGTCCGGTAGTTAGCTTCCTCCATGTTTGTACTACGTAGTCACAGGGGCAATCCATGCAGGGGATCGAGTAGATTACATTGGAAGTATCTCCCACCTCTAAGCGATCTATGCAATGCATAATATGTCCTTGTTCATCGTGGTCGTATGTCGAGGACTGCTGGTAGGTCATTAAAGTTTCTCAAATTTGCAATCGGAGCTGTTCTGTTGTGGTCTGTCAGCCACCGGCCTCTCCAGCAGCCGAATCAGAGGAGGAGGAAGAGGAGGCTTGGGAGTCAGGATCAGCATCAAGGCAACCTGAGAGCTCCGATGGGGAAAAGGGAATGGGGCTGGCAGAGAGAGAGAGAGACAGAGGCGGAGCCTGGGCTGTCCGTCAGCCCTCAGATGAAGAGTCAACAGTCCCCAGGTCTGGAGGTGGCTGGTGAGGAGGAGGAGGAACAGCTGGGTCCAGAGCCTGACGTGTGGATGCGCAGAAGGCAGAGAGGAGAGGAGAGCAGTGGAAATCTATGGACTGGTCCTTGGGATGGAAGAGCCACTGCTGCTAGAGAAGCCCCTCCCTAGCTCTGGGGATAAAAGGCAGGAGGCAGAGATGAATATATGTGGCAGACAACTATTCATCTCCCTGCCGGATGGACTTGTTAGCCTGCGGTGAGAGAGAAACTTTTTGCCGGGGCTGCTGGCGCTCCTTATAAAAGAATCATTGCTTCAACTACAGAGGGTTTGTCGTGTTTGGGGAGCTGCGTGAGAACACGTTTCCTTCTCCACACCCAACTTCACAAACAGATCCAGGGGCCGGAAGAACGATCTGGAGCGCTCCATTTTTATAGGAGCATTAATGAGACGCGATAAAACCGCCACGCGTGGCCTTCGTAATGCGATGAAGTTCATTACGAATGGCCTTTTCATAGTCTTGATCTCATTACATTCAGTCCTTGTGACCCAGATATCGTGCAGGTTAACTTTCATTTACCAGAGGTCCTAATTTTAGAAGCTCCAGTGTCTGATCTTTTTATGGTTTTTATGGAGACACTGTGAACTTGTCGGCAGGTGCTGCTGCGCACGACACTCTCCAGCTAGAAAGATTTCTGGAGTCCTCAACCTACGACCAAAACTGAGCTCAAAATTTCCAAAGCCTAAGCAAGAAAGTGGCTAAGTTCGTTTTGCCCGATCTTACGACCTTTCTTGCCACGGTTGTTAAGTGAATCGCCACAGGTGTTAAGTTAGTGACAAGGTAGGTTAGTCCATCTGGCTGGTCAGAAGGTTGCAAAAGGGGGGTGACATGACCCCGGGACACTGCAACTGTCATAAATACAAGCCAGTCTGAATTTTGATCACATGACTGCAACGGTCGTAAGTGTGAAAAAAGGTCCTAGGTCTCTTCAGTGCTGTTGTAACTTTGAACGGTCACTAAATGAACTGTTGTAAGTCGAGGACTACCGGTATCTCTGCTTTCCAATTTGAACCCAGGATTCAGAGTTGACAGTTAGCAAACCTGAGTCAAGGGGCAGCTGGATTTATGCTCACGTTAGATGGAGTCTTGGATATAGGAAGAAGTTTCCTTTTTTTTTTTTTTTTACAAAAAAAATAATCCGTGTGTAGAGAAAACTAGGCTGTTGGAGACCTACAGTGTACAAGTAGTCTGTTGTGGCTCACCAGCGGCCTGCGGAGCTGGCAGCAGAGTTGGACAGTGAGGAGGCTGGGGAGGACCATGGGCCAGTCCTGGAGTCTGGGGAAGGCTCGGACAAGGGCTCTGCGTCGGAGGCAGAGAAAGGGCCATCTGGGAAGTACGTGATGCCTCTGGAGCCGCCAGAGTCGGACCTCAATGAGGCAGAGGAACAGGGGCAGCCTGTTCCCAGTGCGCGCATGCGCAGAGCTGCCAGAAGGCAAGAACAGTTAAGAAAAAAAGGAGCGACTCAGGAGTAAGGCTTGGAGATGATTGGCCCCTCCCGTAAGGCTTAAAAGAGGAGCAAAGGCATGTGGGCCCTTTGCAGGAAAGCAACGTTGTTAATTCTGTTCCCAGTCGGCATCTCTCTTTGATTCTGGACTCTGTGTGGCTTTGCCAATTAGGACTTTGGCAGCGTGTCAAGGGAGATAAAGGTGGGTGATTATCAGCCTTATCCCAAAGGACTCTTTACAACTCTTTGGGACTCATCTGTGAATGAACAGAATTCACAGCTGTTGCAATAAAAGTGGTTTTTGGGACTACTCGTGTGTTTTACTGACTCAGGGACCCTAAGTCAGAACATAGTCCTCGACTTAACAACAGTTTGCTTAGTGACCGTTCAAAGTTACAACGGCATTGGAAAAACAGTGACTTACGACCGCTTTTCACAGTTACGACCGCTGCAGTGTCGTTCCCCTCCTCCCCCCCTAGTCACGTGATCAAAATTCAGGCGCTTGGCAACTGACTCGCATTTATGACGTATGCAGTGTCCCTGGGGGTTATGTGATCCCCTTTTGTGACCTTCTGACAAGCAAAAGTCAATGGGGAAGACAGATTCACTTAACAACGGGGTTGCTAACTCAACAGTTGCAGTGATTCGCTTAGCAACGGTGTCAAGGAAGGTCGTAAAATGGGGCAAAACTCACTCAACAACTGTCTCGCTTAGCTACAGAAATGTTGGGCTCAGTTGCGGTCGTAAGTCGAGGACTACCTGTACTCTGGTCTAGCTATTGTCATACTGTTCCAAAGGTTTATTATTATTATTATTTTCCTGCGCTGTTTAACCTACCTTTTATAATAGGAACCTCTTTAATGAGCATTAGGTGATTGTGAACACTTGATAGATGATTAAATTTACACATTGCCTTTTTTTTTTCCTTTTGGAAAACAAACATCCGAAAAATAATTAATGCCAGAGACAATCTGACAAGAGAAAATAGCATCACTAGGAGATGCTGGAAACTCTGTGTTTTTTTGCAAGAGCTGATGAGGCGGAGACATAAACCGGCTGTGTCTTTCCAGGCAACCTCTTCCCTTTTTCCTTTTTTCTATTCTGTTCTATTCTATCTATTCTATTCTTTTTCTTTCCTTCTTTCCTTCTTTCCTTCTTTCCTTCTTTCCTTCTTTCCTTCCTTCCTTCCTTCCTTCCTTCCTTCCTTCCTTCCTTCCTTCTTCCTTTCTTTCTTTTTCTGTCTGTCTGTCTGTTTATATACTAGTGGCTGGCCCTGTCAGTGTTCTATTCTTCTATTGTATTCCACATTTTCTATTCTATTCTATTCTTTCTTTCCTTCCTTCCTTCCTTCCTTCCTTCCTTCCTTCCTTCCTTCCTTCCTTCCTTCCTTCCTTCTTTCTTTCTTTCTTTCTTTTTCTGTCTGTCTGTCTGTTTATATACTAGTGGCTGGCCCTGTCAGTGTTCTATTCTTCTATTGTATTCCACATTTTCTATTCTATTCCTTCCTTCCTTCCTTCCTTCCTTCCTTCCTTCCTTCTTTCTTTCTTTTTCTGTCTGTCTGTCTGTTTATATACTAGTGGCTGGCCCTGTCAGTGTTCTATTCTTCTATTGTATTCCACATTTTCTATTCTATTCTTTCTTTCCTTCCTTCCTTCCTTCCTTCCTTCCTTCCTTCCTTCCTTCTTTCTTTCTTTCTTTTTCTGTCTGTCTGTCTGTTTATATACTAGTGGCTGGCCCTGTCAGTGTTCTATTCTTCTATTGTATTCCACATTTTCTATTCTATTCCTTCCTTCCTTCCTTCCTTCCTTCCTTCCTTCCTTCCTTCCTTCCTTCCTTCTTTCTTTCTTTTTCTGTCTGTCTGTCTGTTTATATACTAGTGGCTGGCCCTGTCAGTGTTCTATTCTTCTATTGTATTCCACATTTTCTATTCTATTCTATTCTATTCTTTCCTTCCTTCCTTCCTTCCTTCCTTCCTTCCTTCCTTCTTTCTTTTTCTTTCTGTCTGTCTGTCTGTCTGTCTGTCTGTTTATGTACTAGTGGCTGGCCCTGTCAGTGTTGATGAGAGTATTCTTGGTGATTCCTTGAGTAGGCTGAACGTTTCCTGTTTATTGTTTGTCTAAATTGGTTGTTCCTTCATTGGAGTGTTTACAGCTTGATTGTTGGTCTAGTGTCAATCTTGATGTCAATCTCTGCTCTTCTGGGAGTTGAATGCTGGCGAAGAGCTGTTTGGGGTTTTTTGCTTCCTGTTTAGTTTTTGGATTGTCCTTTTTGAATGGCGTGTAAACGATGTTGAACTCTACGTGCCCGTTGATGGCTGATTTGTTTGAGTGCTGGGCTTCCAGGAATTCTCTAGCATTTTTGGAGTTGGTTTGATCTAGGACAGTGATGGTGAACCTTTTTGCCATCACGTGCCAAAAGCGGGGGGGGGAGTGGGGAGGGGATCGCACGCGTGCCCACACCCATAATTCTATGTGCCCCACGCACGCGCACGTGACACCCCACCCCACGCTCCCCCACGCTTTTGGCACAGTGGGCCAGGTAGGCCCGTTTTTCGCTCTCACCAGGCTTTAGAGCCTTTCTAGGAGTCTGGGGGGGGCGTGAAAATGGCCTCCCCCCCCACTCCCGGAGGCCCTCCGGAGGCCAGAAACGGCCCATTTGCCACCTTCCTGTAGGACTGGAAGTTGGCAAACAAGCCGTTTTTGGCCTCCAGAGGGTCTCCGGGGGGGGGAAGGACATTTTGGTCCTCCCAAGGCTCCTAGAAAGGCTCTGGAGCCTGGTGAGAGCAAAAAATGGGCCTTCCCCACCCCCACCATGCCCTCCGGAGGCAGGAAACAATCTGTTTCCCTACTTCTGGTGGGCCCGGAAGGCCCGAAAATCAGCTGGCCGGTGCACACATGCACGCCGGAGCTGAGGTTGCTCCGGCTATATGTGCCACCTGTGACACCCGTGCCATAGGTTCGCCATCACGGCTCTAGGATGTTCCCAGTTTACCAGTTGAAACTGTGGTGAAGTCTGGAGCTTTTGACATGTCTTCTGACTGCTAGCTGATGTAAATAACAGAATAACAAAGTTGGAAGGGACCTTGGAGGTCTTCTAGTCCAACCCCCTACTCATAGATGGACTCTGCTACGGTCAACTGGTCCCTGTTTGTCTTATTCTTCTTTTGGTTCCTTGGATACCTCTCATCAACCCTACAAGATGCACCTCAGCCACAGGATTCAAGAGAAGGGAAGCCCTCTATAAATTCAGACCAATGTCAAATACCAACTGGGAACTCTTGTGAGAGCTTATGAGGGGTAATGCAGTGGTGAAATGTAAAATTTGGTACTACCGGTTCTGTGGGCGTGGCTTGGTGGGGTGGGGGTAATATGACTGAGTGGGCATGGCCAACTTTTTTTATTATTATTTTTAAAACCATTTTTTCTATAACCTCTTCAGCTGAAAGGGTTGAAGAAAAAATGCTTTTAAAAGCCTCTGATGATCCCAGCTGAGCCGTGCGATCATCAGAGGCTTTTTTTTTAACTTTTAAAAGCATTTTTTCTATAACCTCTTCAGCCGAAAGGGTTGAAGAAAAAATGCTTTTAAAAGCCTCTGACGATCCCAGCTGAGCCGTGCGATCATCAGAGGCTTTTTTTTTAACTTTTAAAAGCATTTTTTCTATAACCTCTTCAGCCAAAAGGGTTGAAGAAAAAATGCTTTTAAAAGCCTCTGACGATCCCAGCTGAGCCGTGCGATCATCAGAGGCTTTTTTTTTAACTTTTAAAAGCATTTTTTCTATAACCTCTTCAGCCGAAAGGGTCGAAGAAAAAATGCTTTTAAAAGCCTCTGACGATCCCAGCTGAGCCGTGCGATCATCAGAGGGTTTTTTTTTTTTTTTTTTGTTTTTTTTTTTACTTTTAAGAGCATTTTTTCGGCTGAAGAGGTTGTAAAAAAAATGCTTTTAAAAATAATTTAAAAAGCCTCTCATGATTGTGCGGCTCAGCTTGGCAATGGGGGGTGGTGGTGGTCAGGGATTTTTGCTACCGGTTCTCCGAACCACCCACCTCCATCGCTACCGGATCGGGTGATCCGGTCCGAACCGGGAGCATTTCACCCCTGGGGTAATGGAGGGAAAACCTCTTCTGTGTCCAGGAGAAGAACATTTTCAGGAAGAACCAGAGATGCAGGATTTGGGCGTGCCTAGTCTACAGAAGAGAAGGAGTAGAGTTGACCTGATAGCAGTCTTCCAGTATTTGAGGGGCTGCCACACGGAAGAGGGATCAACTTATTTGCCAAAGCACCAGAACAAGAAACAATGGATGAAAAGCAATAGTGGGATGCAAATCCCGTCACTACCGGTTCGCTAGTGGGTGTGTGACCACTCGCGCACGCACACAACACTTCTTTGCATGCTCAAAAGCTTCTGCGCATGTGCAGAGACGTCCAGGCGGGTGGGCGGAGCCCGATTCGGAGCGAACCGGTACCAACCCACCACTGATGAAAACTAATCAAGGAGAGAAGCAACCTAGAACTAAGGAGAAACTTCCTAACAGTGAGGACAATTAACCAGTGGAACGACTTGCCTCCAGAAGTTGTGAATGCTCCAACACTGGAAGTTTTTAAAGAAGAGATTGGACAGCCACTTGTCTGAAAAGATGTAGGGTCTCCTGTTTGAACAGAGGGGTGGATTAGAAGACTAGAAGATCTTGTCCAGGGGGCTCCCCCAGAGAGGAGGAAGGGGGACAGGCTATTCTCCAAAGCACCCGAAGGCCAGACAAGGAATAACGGATGGAAACTGATCAAGGAGAGATTCAACCTGGAAATAAGGAGAAATTTTCTGAAGTGAGAGCAATTTTTTTTTAAAAAAAAAATTTGATTTATATGCCGCCCTTCTCCGGAGACTCAGGGCGGCTTACAATGTGCTCAGCAATAGCCTTCATCCTTTTGTATATTTTATGCAAAGTCAGCTTATTGCCCCCACAAACTGGGTCCTCAATTTACCTACCTTAGAAAGGATGGAAGGCTGAGTCAACCTTGAGCCTTGGCGAGATTCGAACCTGCAGTAATTGCAGGCAGCTGGTCTTAATAACCAGCTTAATAACAGGGTGCCTTAGACCACTGTACTACCAAGGCTCAATCAAATCATGGAACAGAAGAGCTTCATCACTTGAGACTTACAAGAAGAGATTGAACTGCCATTTGTCAGAAATGGCGTAGGGTCTCCTGCTTGGGCTGGGGGGGGGTCAGACTAGATGACCTACAAGGTCCCTTCCCACTCTGTATAATCTGCAATCTGTAAACCTCCCTTCCAGCTCTATTCTGATAGCCCCATAAAATGCCTTTGGTGATTCTGCGCCCGACCTTCTTGCTGGATTGACTCACCCCGCCTTCGCAAATGAGTTAAATTCCACCGTCCTTGGCTGGTTTTTAATTTAAACACGAATTTCGCCACCTCCGAGCGGACGTCGGTTTATTTTTGTTTTTTGTTTTTTTTATTTTTCGAAGGGGGGGAAAAAAGTGACATTTCTCCCCTTCTCCACAAGCAGACCTAATGAAGCCGTATTAACTTGAGCAGTAGATAAAGATTGGTAAATAAGACCCCCATTAAAAAATACTTCGCAGGCAAGCATGATGGGTCCCAGTAGCCTCTCTAATGTCCGTTAATGGTTATTCGGAGGATCAGAAAGCTCATTTTCCTGAGCCATTAAGTCAAACTGTGCGATTATTTAGAAAGTTAATTCATGCATGCTCGAAATCAGGCTTAAGTAATGCGGAGGGTAGGAGGTAAAAACTCGGCGGAGAGGATCCTTTCGTCCTTTTTGTTATTTAACCATCAGCCGTAATTAACTTGCAAATTTGAAATAATTAGAACAAATTAAAGGTATTTAACTTCGCCTCCCTGAAGAAAAATTCAAATTGCGCCAAATGCAGTTTTAAATTATTCAAGTCTCCGAGGTCTCTGCTGGGTTTTTTTTTTTTTTCTCTTCCTCAAACCCCCCCCCCCTTCCCTCCCTCCCTGCCGCCACACACCCCCTCCCCATATAATGCATTTATTTTATTTTTTCTATGACAGGAATACCAATCTGCTTTTTGTCAGAGAAGGCTTCCCATCAAGTAATTGTTCTTTGTGTCTAATAAATGACAGCTATTCTTCTCAGTTAAAAGAAAAAAAAGAGAAGGAAGTATTTTAGTCTCTGAAGGCTACATCGGCATTGCCGTGGCATTTTAATTCAATAAAACAAAAGGTTAACTTCCATCTCTCTCTCTCTCTCTCTCTCTCTCTCTCTCTCTCTCTCTCTCTCTCTCTCTCTCTCTCTCTCTCTCTCTCTCTTCTCTCTCTCTCTCTCTCTCTCTTCTCTCTTCTCTCTTCTCTCTTCTCTCTTCTCTCTTCTCTTTTCTCTCCTATCCTTTCTTATCTTCGCCCCCCACCCCATCCCACCTCCTTATTTTGTTCTAAGGAACAATCTTAGCAAGAGAGGGTCCTGAATGACATTTTTTTAAAAAAAACAATTTGCCATTCTGTCTCCTCAGCCAGGCCTGGTTTATAAAAGCATCAAAGGAAATCATAACATTGAGCGGTTCATTTGGGCAAAATTTTAGATAAAGCGTGTGGGGTAACTGACAATGAAATTCTCTTTTTTTTCTCTCTCCCGTAGGTGCTTTTTTTCAAGAGGCAACTGGGCTTTCTGGTTTTTCTTTGAAGACGTTTCTCTTCTCATCCAAGGAGCTTCTTCAGCTCTGACTGGATGGTGGGGAATGGAAGGATTTATATTCCTTGCAGACAGCTGGTCCTTTGCATCCTTTTTAGAAAGTCGTTGAGGCCCCTTGGAGGTTTATCGGTGTCCTCAGGGTCACCTGAGTGGTGCAAATGGTTCCCGTAGTCATTTCCAGAACGAATTTCCAGAAAAATTGCAGAGTACAGAAACCATTTGCACTACTCAGGTGACCCTGAGGACACCGATAAACCTCTAAGCAGTCTCAGAACCCCACAGTCCTCCTCCTCCTCCTCCTCCTCCTCCTCCTCCTCCTCCTCCTCTTCCTCCTCCTCTCCGCAAATCCCACTTCTAGCCCTGATGATGTTACCTAGTTGGGTCATGAAACATCTGCAAGAAAACAACCAGTCTCGGAGAGGACCAAGGATCCCACAGTCCTCCTCCTCCTCTCCGCACATCGCACTCCCTTCTAGCACTGATGATGTTACCTAGTTGGGTCATGAAACGTCTGCAAGAAAACCACCAAGCTCAGAGAGCACCACAGCTGTTTCGTGTCTGTGTCTATGTCCACTTGTGATGCTGGTAGTCAATACTCTGCAACCGATGGGAAGGACAGTCTTGGCCAACATGTACCCCCAAATTGTCACCGCCATGGGGAGGCATCCTCCCTCATCCTTGTCAACCTCTTTCTTTCTTTCTTTCTCTCTCCCTCTGTGCTTTATGTCTTAAAACTCCGCTGTTCTTGAAATGCACATCTTTTTTTCATCTTTTTCTTTCCTAACTGTTTGCTCCTTCTGGTTTTAGCTGACATTAAGAGCTGAAGAGTCAAAGACCCCAAGGCCTTGTTAGTAGAGCTTGTTACACTGTAGGGTGGGGTTTTTTTTTTCCTTCATTCCAGCTCCATCTTAAAATTAGCAATCCTCCCCCCCCTCCCATTTCTGCCATTTGGAGGGCTATTCAGCCTTGCGTGCCATGTTGCATCCCAGGGGTAACCAAGCCCCATTGAGAGAAGTCATTGGAAAGCCTTCCTTCCCCCAACCCCTAATTTTAGCCAGTCAAATGTCAGCCTCTTCACAAAACTTTCTCGTTAAAATAACTATTTGCCCCCCCCCTCCAGCAATTATGACTGAGGACTTAGCTGTGTTCTACTTTGATATTAACACAGGTTGAAGGTTGAAGACGAGCACCTTAAAAAAAAAAAATAGGCACCTCTAATCCACTCTCTCTTCTTTTCCTTTTTCTTTCTCTTCCAGTTCCCCCAAGATGGACTGCGAAGGCTGCCTTTTGAGGACACCCTCCAGGAGAAGCTTCAGAGCACCAGAAGGCAACGAAAGGGTTGATTCGGGGATGAAGAGCATGGGCTTCAGTAGTGACGCAGACGGCCCCACTCTTTGGGACAGCACGAAGAAGGAGCCCGTCAGGTCCAAACGAGGTGAGACATCTTTTACTTTTACATATTATTTGTCAGAGAGACTGATGTGCCCAAAGGTGTTTTTTTCAGGAGGCAACTGGACTTTCTGCTTTTTTTTTCTTTGAAGATGTTTCGCTTCTCATCCAAGAAGCTTCTTCAGCTCTGATTGTGTGATGGGGAATGGAAGGGTTGATACTTCTTGCAGACAGCTGGTCCTTTGCATCCTTTTAGAGGGTCGTTGAGGCCCCTTGGAGGTTTATCTGTGTCCTCAGGGTTACCTGAGTGGTGCAAATGGTTCCTGCAGTCTGTCATTTTTTTCCTCTGGAAATCCATTCACTACTCAGGTAGACCCTGAGGACACAGATAAACCTCCAAGGGGCCTCAATGGCCCTCTAAAAGGATGCAAATGATCAGCTGTCTGCAAGGAGATAAATCCTTCCATTTCCCACCATCTAGTCAGAGCTGAAGAAGCTTCTTAGATGAGAAGCGAAACGTCTTCAAAAGAAAAAAACAAAGTTGCCTCCAGGAAAGGCACCTTTGAGACAACCATGACCTGGAGGACTGAGAATCTCCATAGACATAGACTGATGTGGCTGCCCAACTCACACTTGGTGACTCCAGGCAGTGTGCAGACTTCAAAATCGACACATAAAACCCCCCAAAAGCTGCAACCTACCCCATGGTGGCAGCAAACACAATCGTGATGATGATGTGACCCATTCAGTCGTGTCCGACTCGTGGTGATTCTCTGGGCCAGGTCTCTCCACCTCTTCCAATCTTGCACTGCTTCTTTGAGTTGTTCTATGCTCTGGCTGGTGTCAGCTTTGATGCTGTCCAGCCACCGTATCCTCTGGCAGCCTGGTTTCCTTTTAGCGCTAATTCTTCCAAGCAGAATTGCTTTCTCCAGTGAATTCCTCCATGTGATGGGGCCAAAGGAAGTGAGGCAAACACACTGATACAAGATACAGTGGTACCTTGGTATTCGTCATTAATTGCTTCTGAGAGGCAGGATGAGTAACAACAAAGTTGGCATCTATTGGTTTTTTAATTTTAATAGTTGAGGGCAATGGACAGTTTAAATATGTGAGAGAGAGAGAGAGAGAGAGAGAGAGAGAGATGATAGATGAGAGAGAGATAATAATAATAATAATAATAATAATAATAATAATAATAATAATAATAATAATAATAATAATAATAATAATAATAATAATAATAATAATAATTTTATTTCTATACCGCCCTTCTCCCGAAGGACTCAGGGTGGTGTACAGCCTAATTAAAAGCACAAAGACAGACAAAATTTAAAAATAATTAAAATTATTAAATAAATGGCTCAATTATAAAACCCCCAAATTTAAAATCCCACATTTAAAATCAATTAAAATCTTTACATTGATAGCCCGGACTGGCGGAACAACAAGGTTTTGAGATGATGGATAGATTGATAGAGAGATGATAGAGAGAGATAGAGAGATGATAGATAGATGATAGAGAGAGAAGTGATAGATAAATAGCTAGATGATAGAGAGCGAGATGATAGATAGAGAGATGATAGATGATAGATAGATAGAGATGATAAATTAGAGAGATAGATAGAGATAGATGATAGATAGATAGATAGATAGATAGATAGATAGATAGATAGATAGATAGATATAGAGAGAGAGAGATGATAGAGAGATGATAGATAGGTAGATGATAGGTAGATAGATGATAGAGAGAGAGTAATAGATAGATGATAGATGATAGAGATGATAGAGACAGAGAGAGATGATAGATAAATAGATGATAGAGATGACAGATAAAGAGATAGAGAGATAAAGATATAGATGATAAAGAGAGAGACGATAGATAGAGATGATAGATAGACAGACAGACAGACAGACAGACAGACAGACAGACAGACAGACAGATAGATAGATAGATAGATAGAGAGGAGAGAGAGAGAGAGAGAGAAAAGATAGATGGATGGGATGATGATGATGAAGAGGAAGGAGAGAGGAAGATGGGGAGAGAGAGAATATCTCAACAAAAAGCACCGATGAGTCCATTCCTTGTGTCCAAGTCTCTTTTTTTTTTTTTGCGTTCTTTAAAGCAAATACAAATACAAAACGGCTCGCCCTAGATGAGAGCATCAGCCAGCAGGATATGTTTACGTATTTTTCTGCATTCCCTGCTGTCTTAAATGCGTTAAACACTTTTATGTAGCAGTACAACTCTTGCTGGTTTTGCCGTTATTTATAATTCATTACACCCTTCCAACGTTTTCAATTTATTACTTATTTAGTACTTTCTCTGTATGTCCGTGGGCGCTCGCACATGTGTGCACGCCTCGGAGATCCAGCAGGTATTTCTATCTGATCAATAATCTGGACTATTAAAATCACAGCCTTTGTGAGCAATTCATTCTTCCCCTTGCAAACTCCATTTTCCAGTCTGTTTCCCCTTTAATCTCAGTCTAATTGCCTTCAGTTCAGACCTACCTAATTGCAATTTAAATCTTGTGGAAGTGGCCCTTTTATTTTATTTCATTTGGCACCCACGCATGTAGTCCTCGAGTTACGTCCGCGACTGAGCCCAAAGTGTCTGTTGCTAATTGAGACCTTTGTTAAGTGAGAGTTGCCCCGATTTGTGACCTATCTTGCCACCGTTTTTAATTGAATCACTGCAGTGGTTAAGTTGGTGACAGGCCTGTTAAGTGAGTCTGGCTTCCCCACTGATTTTGCTTGTCAGAAGGTCGCAAACGCGGATCACGTGACCCCGGGTCGTTGCAACTGTCATAAATATGAGTCAGTTGCCAAGGGTCTGAATTTTGATCATGTGACCACGGTGATTGCCATGTCCCTGAATCTGCGGGGGAAAATGAGCTGGAACCTGAGCCGACATAGATTGAGGGGGTGGCTTCGGGAGGAAAATGGGGAAGGGCAGGGCCAGTCAGGCCAAGGCATTTCAGGCTTAGGACGGCTTGTAGACAGGGAGGAACAGAGGCAAGAGGAACATGAGAGACAGAGCTCAGGCGATGAGCAAGGACCACTCACTCCTGATCCGAGAGCATGGAGAGTGGAGAGCAGGCGAGAACAGTGCAGACTGAGCAGGCTACTCGGGAGGAGAACACCCCCACCCTCGGTCCTCCAGGTCCTGGTTGTCCCAAAGTTGCTTTTTTTTTTCAAGAGGCAACTGGAGTTTCATGTTTTTCTTTGAAGACGTTTCGCTTCTCCTCCAAGAAGCTTCTTCAGCTCTGACTGGATGGTGGAGGATGGAAGGGTTTATATTCCTTGCAGACAGCTGGTCATTTGCATCCTTTTTAGAAAGTCGTTGAGGCCACTTGGAGGTTTGTCTGTGTCCTCAAGCTGCTTTTTCAAGGGGCAACTGGACTTCCTGCTTTTTCTTTGAAGACGTTTCGCTTCTCATCCAAGAAGCTTCTTCAGCTCTGACTGGATGGTGGAGGATGGAAGGGTTTAACAAACCTCCAAGTGGCCTCAACGACTCTCTAAAAAGAACGCAAATGACCAGCTGTCTGCAAAGACTATAAAATCCTTCCATTTCTCTCCCCACCCCACCACATCCAGCCAGAGCTGAAGAAGCTTCTTGGAGGAGAAATGAAACATCTGGAAATAGCACCTTTTGGATAGAGTCACGAAAGGAGTGGTTGTAAATCAAGGACTACCACGTACTTAGAAAGCAGAAGAAAAAATGAGGAGAATGAAACATAATTTTCTAGCGGAAAGAACCTGTTCCAGAATTGAATTTTTACAGTGCAATTTTTTTGTAAACGTCCCCCAAATTCCCCCAAATCCTAATCTCGGGGAAAACAGCATCTTCTAAGCCACCGATATCTTAACGGCAAATGTTTTTTTCCTGCTTTTGTGGCTCAACAGTTCCACGAACAAAGCAAAAGTACTTTTTTCTCCTGCAAGTGAAAATACACAAAGCCGAGGAATTTTGGGCTTTGCTGAAAATCCTCACCTAATCTTTGGGTCACTCAGAAACTGCTTTGTTCCTTCCTTCCTTCCTTCCTTCTTTCCTTCCTTCCTTCCTTCCTGCCTGCTGCCTGCCTGCCTGCCTTCCCTTCCCTTCCCTTCCCTTCCTTCCTTCCTTCCTTTCTTTCCTTTCTTTCCTTCTTTCTTTTTTTCTTTGATATTTTCACACTCTGCCCTTTCCTTTTTCTCTCCTCTTAAACTCGTCAACCGGTTTGCAATGGGTAGGCTTCAGTTAAGCCTACCAAGAAAAGGAACAAACCCATTGCCATATTGGATAAGGAACATATTTTATTTTATTTTATTTTGAAAAAAAAAGGGAGAGAGAGAGAGATGCTTTTGCTGCAAAGAAACTTTGGAAAGGGGTCATCAGAGGGCTCCCCAAACCGAGCGGGGAAGGTTAATCTCTCGCAAAGCTCGGCTACGAAAGTTGGAAAGCCGGCAAAAGGCCTGGTGTCCAAAAGAAATCAATTTCTAATTTGAAACAAAATCATTTTTGACTAACAGGAGTTCAGGATCCATTACTTGTGCTCTCTTCTCGGCTGACATTTCGGCTCTTTTCTGGAGCGCGCCGTGAATTCTAATAGTCGCCTCATAACGTCGCTCCACGCAATCAATTCAAGCTGGAGAAAGAAAGCCGGTGCCATCCGTGAAGTTTTCAGGGGCAATTTTCACTGTGGGTTGTTTTTTTGTTTCTTTTTTCCCCTTTATCTTTCTTTTCTAAAGCTGTCGTCATCTTCTTCTTCTTCTTCTTCTCCTTCTCCTTCTCCTTCTCCTTCTCCTTCTCCTTCTCCTTCTCCTTCTCCTTCTCCTTCTTCTTCTTCTTCTTCTTCTCTTCCTCCTCCTCCTCCTCTTCCTCCCATCTCACCCCTCCTCCTCTCCACAACCCCCCTCCCTTCTATCACTAATGATGTTAGCTAGTTGGGTCATGAAACGTCTGCAAGAAAACCACCAAGCTCAGAGAGCACCAAGGACCCCACAATTATTTCTTCTTCTTCTTCTTCTTCTTCTTCTTCTTCTTCTTCTTCTTCTTCTTCTTCTTCTTCTTCTTCTTCTTCTTCTTCTTCTTCTTCTTCTTCTTCTTCTTCTTCTTCTTCTTCTTCTTCTTCTTCTTCTTCTTCTTCTTTTCCTCTTCCTCCTCTTCCTCCCATCTCACCCCTCCTCCTCTCCACAACCCCCCCTCCCTTCTATCACTAATGATGTTAGCTAGTTGGGTCATGAAACATCTGCAAGAAAACCACCAAGCTCAGAGAGCACCAAGGACCCCACAATTTCTTCTTCTTCTTCTTCTTCTTCTTCTTCTTCTTCTTCTTCTTCTTCTTCTTCTTCTTCTTCTTCTTCTTCTTCTTCTTCTTCTTCTTCTTCTTCTTCTTCTTCTTCTTCTTCTTCTTCTTCTTCTTCTTCTTCTTCTCCTTCTCCTTCTCCTTCTCCTTCTCCTCCTCCTTCCCCTCCTCCTTCCCCTTCTCCACCTCTCTGCAAACCACACGTCTTTGTAGCACTGATGAAGTTACCTAGTGAAACGTCTGCAAGAAAACCACCAAGCTCAGAGAGCATCGAGGACTCCGACTCCTCCCCTTCCTTCTCTCCTTCATTCCTTCTCCTCCTTTTTCTCCTCCTTCTCCTTCCCCCTCCTTCTCCTCTTCCTTCTGCTCTTCCTTCCCCTTCCTGTTCCCCTTCCCTTCCTCCTCCTCTTCTCCCCCCCCCCTCCTGCAAGTACCATGGATGAGGCTTGCCACCCTCCATTGTTTCGTGAGTTCTTCCTTGTGAATTAAATATCTGAAAAATAGTCTGACCTCCCTGCCCAGTTCTCCTCTTCCCCTTTTATTGTCCACTCCCTCTTTCAGAGCCGTTTGCTAGGAAAATTATAGAAAATTATAGGTAAGTGGAAGGCTACCCTATACAACATTGTGATTTGTTGATAGCATGACAAAGGTTTGAAAATTTGATAAATAAAAATGAACGAACGAACGAATGAATAAATGCTAAATCTGAATACCAAATCAAAACTTGCTATGTTTACCCGAGGGGTCTGCCAGACAGGTTAAAAACATGTGAAGATGGCAACCACAAAGATGTGACAGAAGCCCTGGCCTCTCTTTAATATGGGTTGCATATATCAAAATTCAGACGCTTGGCAACTGACTCGTACTTCTGACTGTTGTAATGTCCCTGGGTCATGTGATCCCCTTTTGTGACTTTCTGACCAGCAAAGTCAATGAGGAAGCCAGATTCCCTTAACATCTGTACGACTGACTTGATAACTGCAGTGATTCGCTTAACGACGGTGGCAAGAAAGGTCGTAAAATGGACAAATAAAACTTCTATTCCACTTCTACTCTATTCTTCTACTACTTCTAGTTACTTCTACTTCTACTTCTATTCTACTTCTACTCTATTCTTCTACTTCTAATTAGTTCTACTTCTACTTCTATTCTACTTCTCTTTCTACTATTCTACTTCTACTTCTAGTCTACTTCTATTTCTAGTCTTCTGCTTTCTACTCCTTCTACTTCTATTGAACTTCTAGTCTATCTACTTCTAGTCTACTTCTAGTCTACTGCATTCTACTCCTGTTCTACTTCAACTTCTACTTCTACTCTATTCTACTTCTATTCTATTCTACTTCCGGAGTCTAGTCTATTTCTACTTCTAGTCTATTCTACTTCTAAATTCTATTCTACTTCTACTCTATTCTTCTGCTACTTCTAGTTACTTCTACTTCTACTTTCTACTTCTAGTCTACTTCTAGTCTACAGCTTTCTATTCTACTTCTATTCTATTCTACTACCGTAGTCTAGTCTATTTCTACTTCTACTCTATTCTTCTGCTATCTCTAGTTACTTCTACTTCTATTCTACTTCTACTTCTATTCTACTTCTACTTTCTACTTCTATTCTACTTCTACCCTATTCTTCTGCTACTTCTAGTTACTTCTACTATTCTACTTCTACTTTCTACTTCTATTCTACTTCTAGTCTATTCTACTTCTATTTCTACTTCTATTTCTATTTCTATTGAACTTCTACTTCTAGTCTATTCTACTTCTATTCTTCTTCTACTCCTACTTCTATTCTACCATACTATATATTTCATCCCTTCCCTGTCACTGGGAAGAACTTAGCCTGCTGATTCGCCGTATCTAAAGCTCCCTGGAGAACAGCACGCTGCGTGGGCCCACTGTTAAAAACCAGACAAAGCAAGAAAATGTTCCCCCTCTTTCCACAGGGACGTCTGGGAAGGATTCCGCCACGTCTCCTGGAGTGACAGCCGTCAAGAAGGAGCTTGTGACTGCAGCCACCTCCCCAATGCAGCAAGGAGCTTGGCGGTAAGAGGCCTGGTTTAGGCACTGCCCCCGTCATTTTTATTTTATTTTAGGTACTTATTTTGTATCCCGCTTTTATTATTTTTACAAATCGCTCAAGGCGGCGAACATATCCAACGCACCTTCCTCCTTCTATTTTCACAACAATAACAACAACAACAACCCTGTGAGGTAGGTTGAGCTGAGAGAGAGAGGGACTGGTCCTAACTAATCCAGGTGGTTTTTGTCTGTAAGGTGGGACTAGAACTCACTTCCCCCGGTGATTGATTCAGCTGACTTTCATGCTTAAGGTGGGACTAGAACTCACTGTCTCCTGGTGATTGGTCCAAAGTCACCTAGCTAATTTTCAGGCTTAAGGCAGGACTAGAACTCACTGTCTCCTGGTGATTGGCCAGGAGTCACCTAGCTGGCTTTCAATTCTTAAGGCAGGACTAGAACTCACTGTCTCCTGCTGATTGGCCCAAAGTCACCTAGCTGATTTTCAGGCTTAAGGCAGGACTAGAACTCACTGTCTCCTGGTGATTGGCCAAGAGTCACCTAGCTGGCTTTCAATTCTTAAGGCAGGACTAGAACTCCCTGTCTCCTGGTGATTGGTCCATCATTTAGCCAGTGGGATTAGATTAAATTAAACAGCATATGTGATCTTAAGGACCCCGGGTACAAAGTAGTGATGAATGTAGAATGATGGCACCCGAAGGTTTTTAGCAGCCACTGGGGGCAATTTTTGGACACAAACCCGGATTAATCCCGGGTGGCCTTCTGTTGGTCACATGTGCTTGATGTGTCAGGCGCCAAGCATCAGGAATACACGTTTACTCCAGTTCATCTGAATTATTGCTCATGCCTAAATCAATAAAGAATCAGTCAACTAACAGTCAGCACTAAATTAGCACTAGATAAGGTGATTCATGAGGGGCTGGACAGACAGCTTGTGGGAATGTAATGACTCCAGATTGATTCCTCTCTTGACTCTGCCCCCAGACTCTGCCTCACCTACTCATTCCTTCCTTCCTTCCTTCCTTCCGTGCCCTCGTCACCTCTCATCTGGACTATTGTAACTCTCTCTACATGGGGCTCCCCTTGAGGTGCACTCGGAGGCTCCAACTGGCACAGAGTGCGGCCGCTTGGGTGGTTATGGGAGCAACGTGGAGTTCCCATGTAACACCTCTCCTGCGCGAGCTGCACTGGCTCCCGGTGGTCTTCCGGGCGCGCTTCAAGGTGTTGGTTACCACCTTTAAAGCGCTCCATGGCTTAGGACCTGGTTATCTACGGGACCGCCTGCTACCACCAATAGCCTCCCACCGACCAGTACGCTCCCATAGAGAGGGGCTCCTCCGGGTGCCGTCGGCCAAACAATGTCGACTGGCGGCCCCCAGGGGGAGAGCCTTCTCTGTGGGGGCACCTACTATCTGGAACGAGCTCCCCCCGGAGATACGGAGGATCCCGGATCTGCGCACCTTCCATCGTGCTCTCAAGACTTTCTTATTTCATCAAGCTGGCCTGGCCTAAATCTTCTCCCCTTTTTAAATGTAAATTTTAATTTGTTTTTAAATTATGGGGTATTTTTAAATTTGTCTCAGCCAAATTATTTAATTCGTTTTTATTCTATTTTAAATTTTTGTATTTATGTGTTTTATCCTGTGGCTGTTCACCGCCCTGAGTCCTTTGGGAGAAGGGCGGTATAGAAATTTAATTAAATAAAATAAAATAAATAAATTATTACCATCTCTATCCTTCCTTCTGTTATTATTCCCGTCCTTCCTTCCTTCCTTTCTTCCTCCCCCATCTTTCTTTCCTTCTTCTCATTCCTATCTCCTCCCTCCCTCCTCCTTTTCATTCCCATCTCCTTCCTTCCTTCCTTCCTTCCTCCCTCCCTCCCTCCTTCTTCTCATTTCCATCTCCTCCCTCCGTCCCTCCCTGCCATGCAAAGAATCAGGACCACATGCTAAGCTCCAGTTAAGCATCTTCATTGCTCATGCCTAAACAGAATAATCGAGTCAGCTAACGGTCAGCTCTAAATTGGTGCTAGTTAAGAGTCATTGGAATTGAAGACAGATCGGACTTAGCGCTGTTTGTGGGAGCGTAAGAGTTCCGGGCTGATTGCTCTCTTGACTCCACCTCCCCCCCGCTTCTTCTGACGTGTGGCTGTCTCTGAACTCAGACTGAACCTCTCCTTTTTTTCTTTTTCTTTTTCCAGAGCCTTAAATTGCCTGGGGACAATATTAATTTCATTGGATTTGCAATAAATGAATAATGAAAAATGTACTTACAGAAATTAATTTCCCAGATAGCAAAGTAGTTGCGCTTCAGGAGATTTCTTTCCTCTCTCTGCTACGTTGGTAAAAGGGTATCCGAACGACCCTTAAGAATTGGCATTTTTTTCCCCCCATTTGTCTTTTTTAGGAACATTTGGGAATTTGGGAGTTGATACAGGCAGTCCTTTTTTTATCACCTCTCACTTAAGAACCATTTGAAATTCTGACGGACGTATCTGCGAGTTACTTATGACCCAGTTTGCCCTTCCCCCCTGTGGTCACATGACTGCACCGGCTTAGTGACCATGGATTCACTTAATGACTGTGATGATTTTCACTTAATAACTGCCACCCCAAAAAAGTCATAAGGTTTGGACGGTGACAGAATTTTGGCAATCTTCATGAGTTATGACAGTGATATGACAGACTCCATGATGGTCAAAAGTCGAGGACTATCCATATATATCTGAATGATCAGGAGAGAATTTGATCTCTGAGTCTTGGTCTGAGTTCTCCTCCTACCCAGCTGCAACCACCAGTTTTGGTTGCATAGGTAGTCCTTGACTTACGACTACAATGGGAGTCCAGAAATCCAGTCATAAATCATTGTTGTTATCAGTTGAGGCAGCCACGTGGCTGGACGTGGGTGGATTTTTTTGACGTTTCTCACGGCAGTCATTAAGCGAATCACACTGTCATTAAGGCAACAGCCTGGTCATTAAGGGAACTGTTTTTCCAAATATGGTTTTGATGCCAGAAACCAACAAAAAATATCGCAAATCCTGGTTCCGTGACCACAGGATGGGGGCAACATTTTACAACGGCTAGAAACACTTTACGGGGCCACACAGCACCCGTTCTGGGGCCGTCGTAACTCCAAATGGTTGTTAAAAGGACCTGTCGTAAATTGAGGACTACCTTCAGCTATAAGGTGGACATTAAACACGAGGAATTCTCCCTGGGCAGCTTCTGCTGAGGAGAGTTGTGTGACTTGTTAGGCAGTTACATGATAACATACAAACATATTTGCCTGTTCTTGCATTTCCATCAGGGATAAAATCCAGCAGGTTCTGACAGGTTCTGGAGAACCGGTAGCGGAAATTTTGAGTAGTTAGGAGAATCGGCAAATATCACCTCTGGCTGGCCCCAGAGCAGGGTGGGAATGGGGATTTTGCAATATCCTTCCCCTGGAGTGGGGTGGGAATGGAGATTTTGCAATATCCTTCCCCTGCCACACCACGCCCACCAAGCCACGCCCACAGAACCGGTAGTAAAAAAAAATTGAATTTCACCACTGATTTCCATGCTGCCCAATTTTTAACCTCTTGACTAGGATAATTCATTTTTCCTTCCGAATGTAGAAGACTTCTCTAATTCGGTTGATGAAATCATACGAACGTACAACCACAGGGCTCTTCTCATAGAAGAGAAAGAATATCAGAAGTTGGAAGAGACCTTGGAGGTCTTCTAGTCCAACCCCCTGTTCAAGATAGGAGACCTTATGCCAGGAATGTCAAACTCAGTTTCATTGAGGGCCGCATCAGGGCTGTGGTTGACCTTGGGGGGGGGAGGGCGGCAGAGCATGGCCGACTGGGTGGGTGTGGCCGACTGGGTGGGTGTGGCCAGCTTGACGCCACTCCCTGGACTTGGCCAGCTGGATGGGCGTGGCCAGTTTGACGCCACTCCCCAAACTGCTGGCATGTTTCTTCTTTGCGTTGGGTAGACCAGGCCGAAGTAATCCGGGCTGGCCCCTTACATTTTCCAGGACGACCCCTTGCACCAGATCCAGGGGTGAAATCCAGCAGGTTCTGGAGAACCGGTAGCAGAAATTTTGAGCAGTTCGGAGAACCGGCAAATACCACCTCTGGCTGGCCTCAGAGTGGGGTGGGAATGGGGATTTTGCAGTATCCTTCCCCTGTCACACCCACCTAACCACAGCACACCCACCAAGCCACACCCACAGAACTGGTAGTAAAAAAAAATTTGAATTTCACCACTGGCCAGATCCAACCACATCGTGGGCCTTGAGTTTGACACCATTGGGATAGATCAAAGCAATCGATAAGCCAGATTTCCAAAATGTTGGTTGCATATAACCGACCAGGTTAAAAAATTGGACTGGTCTTTCCCCTTACTCAGGGGCTTCTCTAATTGAAAATGGTTAAGCGGGCAAATGTATTTCTGCCCGAGACCCTCAACCCATCCTATCCTTCATCAGCCAAAGCTGCTTGGGCAAGCAGGTCGGTCTCCATATATCACCGGGTGGGTGATAAGCTTAGATTGCAGGTTTAACTAACTAAAGGAATCAATATGGAGAATTATAGCTGCCGGGGTGCCAGTAAAGTTAAAGATCTGTCAGTAGCTATAAGCCACACTGAACAGTTAAACCCTCACGCTTTGCTTTGCGAAGGGACCGAATCTTTGCTGAACCATATTGGAGACTTAAGAGGAAGGAGGGGGGGGGAGAAAGAGAGAGGGGAGAGAGGGAGGGAGAGAGAGAAAGAGCGAGAAAGAGAGGGGGAGAAAGGGAGAAAGAAGGGGAGGGAGAGAGAAAAAAAGAGGGGCAAAAGAGAGAGGGGGAGAGAGGGGGAAAGAGAGAGAGAGGATGATGGGGATGGGATAAGTTTTCAGGACATGTAATTTAATTTTGCTTAATTTAAAGTTTTAGCACAATGATGGTGAACCTTTTTTTCACTCGGGTGCCAAAAGCATGCGCGTGCCCACACTCATAATTCAATGCCCCCCCCATGTACCTCCATCATCATCCATCTATCTATCTATCTATCTATCTATCTATCTATCTATCTATCTATCTATCTATCTAACTCTATCTCTCTATCTAAGCAGTTTACATAGTCAGCCTCTTTCTCCCAACAATCTGGGTCCTCCTCATCTTACCAACCTCAAAAGGACGGAATGCTAAATTAACCTTGAGCCGGTCAGAATCTGAATTCTGGGAGTTGAAGTCCAGACATCTTAAAGTCACCAGGTTGAGAAATCCTGCTCTTTCTACCATCTGCAAATCTGACATGGCTTCCGTGCCCTGCAATCTCCTGTAACGCTCACATTGAGCAACAAACACACACACACATACACACACACTTTGAGCGTGTCTCAACAGCGGTATCCTTTTAGAGGGTTTAGGCGGGCGGGGGGTGAGGGAAACAAACCCCTCAAATTACCTCGTGCGAATTTGTGTTGTGGGGCTGTTAGGAAGAATTGCAAGCGTTTCCCAGCGTATCTCTGATCAGGTAGATGGCCGTTAAGGGACTTTTAAACCAATTAATATTTGATGTAATACGCCGGGCTCCGAGCTGCGTATTGAATGTAGTCCACAGTGCAGCATTTACCCCTCCAGATCCTTTCAACTCAACACTTTGCAGTAAATAAAAACGCGAATTAGCTGCGCGCCGTTTAGAGACACGGCTGTGGAGACGTTGGTGCCTCGGATAACTAAATGAGGTTTTAAGGGGTTTTTTTCCAAACGGATCTCTGCGACAAAACACCTTTTCTCCATGTTATATCTTGACGCTGAAAACGAACCTTTTTAATATTTTCAGGAAAAAAATAAACCCCGGTGATGGGGAGAATGGAGGTTGCAAATATTAACAGAATAACAGAGTTGGAAGGGACCTTGGAGGTCTTCTAGTCCAACCCCTCTGCTCAAGCAGGAGACCTTATACCCGGCGAAGTATAGGGACTTCTATGTATATGTATACATAGCTTTTATGTATAGAAGCTATGGCACGCGTGCCACATATCAGTGGGCACGTGAGCGTACCTGATTTTCAGGCCCTCTGGGCCCACCAGAAGTAGGAAAACAGGTTGTTTCCTGCCTCCGGAAGGCCTCAGGGGGTGGTGGGGAAGGCCCGTTTTTCTCTCTCACCTGGCTCCAGAGCCTGTCTAGGAGTCCCACCGGAAGTTGGCAAACGGTCCGTTTCTGGCCTCCGGGAGGGTGGGGAAGGCCGTTTTTGACCTCCCCAGACTCCTAGAGAGGCTCTGGAGCCAGGTGTAAGAGAAGGGGGGGACATAGAATTATGGGTGTGGGCACGTGTGTGCGCAACCCCTCCCCCACCCCCTCTCGTGGCAGGAATGGCAAAAAGGTTAGCCATCACTGCCCTATATCATTCCAGACAAATGTCTGTCCAGTCTCTTCTTAAAAGCCTCCAGTAATGGAGCACCCACAACTTCTGGTGGCAAGTCGTTCCACTGGTTAATTGTTCTCACTGTCAGGAAATTCCTCCTTAGTTCTAGGTTGAATCTCTCCTTGATGAGTTTCCATCCGTTGCTTCTTGTCCTGCCTTCAGGGGTTTTGGAGAATAAATTGACTCCCTCTTCTTTGGGGCAGCCCCTGAGATATATTAGAAGACTGCTCTCATGTCTCCCCTGGTCCTTCTCTTCATTAAACTAGACATACCCAGTTCCTGCAACCATTCTTCATATGTTTTAGCCTCCAGTCCCCTAAACATGTTCGTTGCTCTTCTCTGCACTCTTTCCAGAGTCTCAATATCCTTTTTTATATTGTGGTGACCTAAACTGGGTGCCATATTATAATTGTGACCTTATCACATCATTATGAAGTGATACTAGAACTTCACGTGATCTTGATTCTATCCCTCTGTGAATGCAGCCTAAGTTTGCCTTGGCTTTTAGTTTCCAGCCCCCTGAGCCTCTTTGTTGCTCTTCTCTCCACTCTTTCCAAACTCTCAACACCTGGTTTACATCGTGGCCACCAAAAGTGGATGCAATATTCCAAGTGTGGCCTTCCCGAGGCGTTTACAAAGCGGTACCAACACTTCACGTGATCTTGAGGAACTAACTCCTCACGTGATGTTAAGGAAAGTTGATCGTTCCCCTTTCTCCCGGAGGAGAATTTACCATATTTTTCAGAGTATAAGATGCACCTTAGTTTTTGGGGAGGAAAATAAGAAAACAGCTGATTGGGGGGTGGATCGGCCTCCCGGAATACCCCCAACCAGCTGTTTCCAGAGGTGAATTTTAGCAACAGGTTCGTTGATTGTGAGTTCTGTGCCTTGCTTTTTTTTTTTGGTTTTTTTTCTGCCTCTGAAACTTATGAAACTCCATTGCAGAAAAAACTTTTTTTTCCTGCCTCTGAAAGCCTATGAAACAGAGCTTCGGAAAAAAAGGCTTTTTTACTGAAGCTTCTTTCAGAGGCTTTTTTTCTGAAGGACTATCTGTACTCTGTTCAATCTCCTTTCTTTGGAATTGGTATGTAGATTAACCTCTTCTGATCTGTTGGCTATGGTGTCATTCTCCAGATTTGTTAACGTAGTTTGGTTAGAACCTTTGCTGATTCTTCTTTTGTTGCTTGCCATATTATTTTAGATAAAAGCCTTTCAGAGGCTTTTTTTTCTTTCTGAAGCTTCGTTTCTGAGGCTTTTTTTCTGAAGCTTCTTTCAGCCTCTGAAATCTACGTTTGCAAGGCTGGGCGGGGCTACATTCGGAGTATAAGACACACCCAGATTTTCACCCTCTTTTTTGGGGGGAGAAAAGGTGCGTCTTATACTCCGAAAAATATGGTAACATCCCGAAAAGTTGGATATGGTCCCATATGCGAGTGATCAAAGCAGACACCGGCAAATTAATCTCTCTTACTCACTGTGTAGCTTGTTAATTGTTCCCTCTGCTAGCTGTCCATAGAATGTGAAAATTTTCATTCTCCCCCCCCTCCCCTCCATCCAGGATGGAGAAAGGGTGGGGGAAAGTTGTAGCTGTAAAATGTTAACATTTGCATTTTTATTTGTTGATTTATTTAAAGGACAGCCTCTCTTACAGCAATCCATCACTCCCTGACACCCCAGATATGAATAATGTATTGTAGACTTGCGGTTACAATGTGTAATAAGTGCCAGAGACAGTGGAGAGAATGTTAAGTACGTTGCAAATGTAATATTTATCGACTCGCAGTTTATTGCTTTTGAGGTTCAATAATACTGACCATGGGACATTAATACCGCTTACCCGGAGTTTGGCCGGCCAACTTCGTTATGCAGAAAGGAGTCATCTCTCTCTCTCTCTCTCTCTCTCTCGCACTTCCCCCGATAAATATGGAATGTATCGCACTTTCTTATCACGCATCATTGGATGGTCGGATGGGCCCCATATGTTCAAATTCTAAAGGTGATGATGGCGGAGAAGTTGGTTTTGCCACTAACTCAGTTTCTCCCGGAGTGTCGGACTCCCAAAACTGAGAAAGACACACTGAGGTTTCTTTTTCTTTCTTTCTTTCTTTCTTTCTTTCTTTCTTTCTTTCTTTCTTTCTTTCTTTCTTTCTTTCTTTCTTTCTTTCTTTCTTTCTTTCTTTCTTTCTTTCTTTCTTTCTTCCTTCTATCTATCTATCTATCTGTCATCAGCATCAATCTGTCTGTCCATCTTCTACCTATCTATCTGTCTGTCATCAATATCTATCTGTCTCTATCTTCTATCTATCTATCTCATCTATCTATCATCTATCTATCGTCTGTCTATCTCATCTATCTATCTATCTCATCTATCTATCTGTCTGTCTGACATCAATATCTATCGTCTATCTATCTCATCTATCTATCATCTATCTATCTCATCTATCTATCATCTATCTCATCTATCTATATCATCTGTGCATCTATCTTTCTGTCTGTCTGTGTGTCATCAATATCTATCTGTCTCTGTCGTCTATCTCATATATCTATCTATCATCTGTGCATCTATCTATTATCTGTCTGTCTGTCTGTCTGTCTGTCTGTCTGTCTGTCTGTCTGTCTGTCTATCTATCTATCTATCTATCTATCTATCTATCTATCTATCTATCTATCTATCTATCTATCTATCTATCTATCTATCATATTTATTTACAGGTTAGTCCCGACTTACAACAGTTCATTTAGTGACCAAAGTTACAACAGCACTGAAAAAAGTGACTAATGGCCATTTTTCACACTTATGACCATAGTAGCATCCCCATAATCACGTGATCAAAATTCAGACACTTGGCAACTGACTCACAGTCTCGTCAAGAGACTTTGGGGTAGGACTTCTCCAGAGGAGATCACCAAAAAAAGCTCATTTAAGCTACTACTCCTCAGGCATTTAAAATTGTTGAAGTTCTAATTCACAAAGCGTGTTCCGTGGAGGAACAGACTAACCGAGTTGGAAGAGACCTTGGAGGTCTTCTAGTCCAACCTCTTGCTCAAGCAGGAGACCCTATACCAGCCTGGACAGAAGGCTGTCCAAATCTCTTCTTAAAAGCATCCATAATTTCTGGTGGTAAGCTGTTCCACTGGTTAATTGTTCTAACTGTCAGGAAATTTTTCCTTAGTTCCAGGTTGCTTCTCTCCTTGATGAGTTTCCATCCATTGTTTCTTCTCCTGCCTTCTGGTGCTTTGGAGAATAGCTTGACCCCCTCTTCTCTGTGGCAGCCCCTCAAATACTGGAAGAGAGCTAGCATGTCATTCCTGGACCTTCTCCTCTTTAGACTAGACATATTGATTCCTGCAAACCTTCATCCAATGAGTAGAATGGAAATGTTGACAGAAGAAGACACTAAGGAACCTAGAGGTCAGAAGATGTTGAACTTGGCAGAAGCTTCTGAAAGATCTCAAAGACATTGAAGAATTCCTCTTGGTTGTGGTGCCTGACGCTGGTGGAGATAGTTGCTTCTTTGGGATTCTCAGAAATCACTTTCTGAAACCACTTTTGTCCCTTTCTCAGAATAACATGGGTTGGAAGGGACCTTGGAGGTCTTCCAGTCCACCCTCTGTTCAAGCAGGAGTCGTTATACCATGTCAGACAAAGTGTTGTCGAATCTTTTCTTAAAAACCTCCAGGGATGAAGCACCCACAACTTCTGAAGCCAAGCCGTTCCACTGATTAATTAACAGAATAACAGAGTTGGAAGAGACCTTGGAGGTCTTCTAGTCCAACCCTCTGCCCACATAGGAGAGCCTATACTTGTGATGGCGAACGTATGGCACGCATGCCACAGGTGGGATGTGCAGCCATATCAGTGGGCACACCAGCTCAACTTCGGCACGCATGCACGTGCCGGCCAGCTGATTTTCAAGCCTTCTGGCCCACCAGAAGTAGGGAAACAGGCTGTTTCCTGCTCCGGAGGGTCTGGGGAGGTGGGGAAGGCGTTTTTCCTTCTCACCTGGCTCCAGATTCTCTCTATGCATCTGGGGAGGGCAAAAACAGCCTCCTCACCCCCCTTGGAGGCCTGAAAAGGCCCATTTCCCAACTCCCTGTTGGACAGGAAGTGATTTTTTTGCTGTCCCCAGCCTCCAGAGACTCCTGGAGAGGCTTCCGGAGGCTGGGGACAGCAAAAAAGTCACTTCCTGTCCAACTGGGAGTTGGGAAATGAGCCCTTTCAGGCTCATTTCCAAGGGTGGGGGAAGACTGTTTTCTCCCTCCCCAGATGCATACTGGGCCATTACATGCCAGGAGCGGAGGGGAGGGGGGTTGCACGCGCATGCACAGGGCGGGACGCATAGAATTATGGGTGTGGGCACGTACGCACACAAACCTCCTCCCCCCCCTTCCTGGAACATGATGGCAAAAAGATTAGCCATCACTGGCCTATACCATTTTAGAGAAATGTTGTCCAGTCTCTTCTTGAAAGCCTCCAGTGATAGAGCACCCACAACTTCTGGTGGCAAGCCGTTCCACTGATTAATTGTTCCTTCTGTTTCTCCTTAATTCCAAGTTGCTTGTCTTTTTAAAAGAAGAGAAAACGAAGAGCCTGTACAAAAGAAAGGCAGAATTCTAGGAGATGGCATGGCCCACCATCATAAAAATTCAGTTTCTCTTTCAGTCAGCAGAGAAGAAAGGAACCAAAAGAGGCCAACTATCCGGGCTCAGAGCTCAAGAAGCTTCTTGGATGAGAAGCGAAACGTCTTCAAAGTAAAACCAGAAATCCCAGTTGCCTCTTGGGGGATGTGGGGTGGGAAGCATCTTTGGGACAACCATGACCTGGATGACTTGAGAACCTCCCGTTAGATACCTGGGATTTTGCGGAGGGGCCAGGAAGGAAGGTCCTTTTGTTGAGTAGAATCCTTTTGTGCGTAAGATGGACAATTCGTGCGAGCAAAGGGCTGTCATTACCAGCTCCATTTTGGCAGGGAGGGGTGGGGGTGGGGGATTGTGTCCATTGCTAAGAGAACGAAATGCTGTCGAAAGCTCCCTGCCTTTCAGTGCCAAGAGATTAATGTTAATTAGCAACCATCGGCTCTAATTGTCACCCTCATTAAAATACAGAATTATGTATTTTTTTTTTAGTTATAAATAACCTTTCTAATTGTACTTGATGTATGCCAGTTTAATCAAATAGTACACTCGCTGGCAGGCACATATTTGCATTAATCTAACATTGGATCTTGGTCTTTTTGATTATTATTATTATTTCTTCTTCTTCCTCCTCTTCTTCCTCTTCTTCTTCTTCTTCCTCCTTCCTCCTCCTCTTCCTCTTCCTCTTCTTTTTCTTCTTCCTCCTTCCTCCTCCTCCTCCTCCTCCTCCTCTTCTTCTTCTTCTTCTTCTTCTTCTTCCTCCTCCTCCTCCTCCTCCTCCTGTTCTTCTTCTTCTTTCTCCTGTTCTTCCTCTTCTTCTTCCTCCTCCTCTTCTTCCTCCTCTTCTTCTTCCTCCTCCTCCTCTTCCTCTTCTTCTTCTCCTCCTCCTCCTCCTCCTCCTCTTCGTCTTTTTGATTATTATTATTATTTCTTCTTCTCCTCCTCCTCTTCCTCCTCCTTCTTCTCTCCTTATTCCTCCTCCTCCTCCTCCTCTCCAACTCCTTCTCCTTCCCTTCCTTATTCCTTCTCCCCCTCCTTCTCTCCTCCTTTCCTCCTCCTTTCCCTTCTCCTCCTCCTTCTCTCCTTATTCCTCCCCCTCCTCCTCTTCCTCTTCCTCATCATCTCTCCCCCCATTCCCCCTCCTTCTTCCCCCAAATTTTTGCTGGGGTGTGCTGGGACTCGTTGCAGGGACTTTCCCTTTCAGTTCCTTGTCTTTTCGACGTTTTTGTTGCGATTTTGCATTCAGCTCTGCAACTCCCGATAGGATTTTATATGAAAATGAGGTGCCTCCTGGGATCGTTGAGTGCATCCGAACGCCTGTCAGTTGGGCAAGGTTTCCGTCACTCAGCCGTGTGACAATAAGTTGATTACGACTCAGGAGCTAAGAAAGAAGCCCAGGAAAATGCGGTATAAATCACAGCATGGAAAGCTGGCTTAACCCCTTTTAGAGGAGCCCCCGAGGGAGGAGGCGTTGCGTTGTGTCTCGTCGGGAGGTGTCGTGTTGCGTCTCATCGGCGAGTCAGAGATTTTGCAGCTGCTAAACTCCGGAACGGCAAATGGATTCTGGTTTCACAACCAGCCTAGGTTTTAAAAGAGAGCGAGATCTGCAAGTGATGCTCAATTTAAGACCACAATCGAGCCCAAAATTTCCGTCACTAAGTGAGACGCTTGTAAAGTGAGCTTTTCCCCATTTTATGACCTTCGTGAATCACTTGGTTGTTAAGTTAGTCCCATGTTAGCAAACCTATGGCACGCGTGCCCGAGGTGGTACGCAGAGCGAACTAACGGGCACTCGAGCTGTCGTCCAACTCACCTGCGCATGTGCCCCAGCTGGTGTTCGGGCTTCTGGTGTGCATGTGCACAATTCCGGAGACCCAGTTTGTCTTCGGAGCTCTCCTGTGCATGCATGCGCATTTGTGCATGGGCATATGAGTACCTGCACACAGCAAGCGCATGCACAGATGGCATTCATGCTCATGCATAAGCCATGCGCATGCACAGATGGTACAATTGCACGCACAACACACGGGGGAAGCCACATGAAAGCCATGTGCATGTGCAGATGATGTGGTTGCGTGCACAGCGCATGGGGGAGAGCAGCGCTTAAGCGAAGTGCATACCTGTTTGGCACGCGATGAGTAAAAGGTTCGCCACCCCTGAGTTAGTCAGATGACTGTTAAGTGAATCCAAGTGTTCTGACCCAGCCTTTCTCAGAAGCAAGAAACAGACTCCCCGCAAAGGAAAAACCAGGGGTGAAATCAAGCAGGTTCTGGCGAACCGGTAGCGGAAATTTTGAGTAGTTCAGAGAACCGGCAAATACCACCTCTGGCTGGCCCCAGAATGGGGTGGGAATGGAGATTTTGCAGTATCCTTCCCCCAGGAGTGGGGTGGGAATGGAGATTTTGCAATACCCTTCCCCTGCCTCGCCCACCAAGCCACACCACAACTACCAAGTCACACCCACAACCGGTAGTAAAAAAAATTTGGATTTCACCACTGGAAAAAACCCTCTTTATTTACAAGTTGGGAAAGAACTGCCTTCCCCAAGAGAAAGTCCAGGCAAGGAGTTCACTGAAGCAATAGTCCTTATCAGCTGGTTAGGATCAATGCAAGGCTGGGAGCTCCCAGCCGGGAGGCTGCCAATTAAGTCAGAGAAATAGACAAACCTCAGTTGTGGCAAGGCAGTCTTTGTCGCATGAAGCTCACAAGGAGCAAACTTGCCAGAAATACGAACGGTTGTCTCCTACAACCACCCCTCCCCTTTCCTTCTATTTATTCCCCAGCCAGGGAGGGGCCAGTCAGTGTCCACGTTGGTTTTGCTTCCCAATCCAGCTCATTGTCCTCCGTTGTTCACCTCTCCTATCTGCTCTGCACATATGCGCATCTGGCACAGGCCCCAGCTGTCCCTCCTCCTCCTCCCTCATCTCAGCCTCCAAAGGCAGCGGCCTCTCCGGTGGCTGGGAAATGCCGGAGGGTCCTGGGTCTATCTCTGCGTCCGACGCCGAGCATCCATCAGAGCTTTCCTCAGGCTCCAGAACTGGCCCAAGTTCCTCCCCAACCTCCTCATCGTCCGAATCTGGCAGGCCACCTGTTTCCCCATTGACTTGGCCTGTCAGAAGGTCACAAAAAGGGGATCACAAGGACCCCGGGATGCTGGGTCTGTCATAAGTACAAGCCAGTTGCCAAGCATCTAAATGTTGATCCCATGACAATGGAGATGCTGGTCATAAGTCACTTTTTTCCGTGTCATTGTAACTTCAAAGAATCAATGCAAGTATCTGTGTTGTCGACTGAAGTGATGCCATGCAATACAATGGATATATACCAGTATGTATACCTTCCCTGTTCCCTCTCTTTCTCTTTCTTTTTCTTTCTCTCTCTCCTCTCTTTTTCTCCTCTTCTCTTTCCTTCTCTCTGTCTTTCTCTTTCCCTCCTCTCTCTCTCTTTCCTTTCTTCTTTTTCTCTTTCTCTTTCCCTCCTCTTTCTCTTTCTCTCCTCTTTCTCTCTCTTTCTCCTTCCCCTTTTTTTCTCTTTCTTTCTTTCTTTCCCTCTCTCTCTTTTCTTTCTCTTTCTCTTTCCCTCCTCTCTCTCTCTTTGTCTCTTTCTTTCCTCTTTCTTCTTTTTCTCTTTCTCTTTTCCTCCTCTTTCTCTCTCTTTCTCTTTCTCTCCTTTTTCTCTCTCTTTCTGCTTCTTCTATTTCTTTCCCTTTCTTTCTCTTTCATTCTTCTCTTTCTTTATTTCCCTCTCTCTCCTCTTTCTCTCTTTTTACTTCTCTTTCCCTCTCTCTCTCTCCTCTCTCTCTCTTCTCTCCTCTCTCTCTCTCCCCACCCTCATCCCTGCTTTTTCCTGGCACACCTCCTAGATTACTTCTTCTTAAAACAGAACACAAGCCACGGAGAGATGGAGAACATAAGTGAGCCTCCCCCCTCTCTTTCCATGCCCAGAAGTGGTCCTGTTAGGCACCCTCCCCCTCCCACATTCAAATCCTGAGCTGTCATCATCTCCGTCTCTGCACCCCTCCGCTTAAGCCAAGAGGCCGGAGCTTCGAAAACGCTCCAGCGATTCTTTTGGGAGTCTTGTACCAAGGCGGGAAGTGTTGACAACACATGCCTCCCCTCTCCAAATGCAACTTCAGTTCCGAGACGCATTATGCAAAGAGTTTGCCTGGTTTAAAATTCATGCGCTGCTTTCTCCTCCTGGGAAAATCTGGGTGACTCACAGCGTTCTGCTTAGTTTCCCACTTTCCCAATGCAGGTAGTCCTCATGAAGGAAGGTGAATCTATGTGTCCCAAGATAAGGTTGGAGGATCCAATCTGGGTTGGTTACCAGGACCAAAGGTTTTGTCTTCTGAGCTTTCGGACTCGTCCTGGAGCCCATTTTCAGAGAACTTCTCTCTAGCAGAGTGTGTGATAGAATAGAATAGAATATAGAAATATAGAATAACAGAGTTGGAAAGGACCTTGTTAGTCATCTAGTCCAACCCCCCGCCCAAGCAGGAGACCCTACCCCATTTCTGAAAGACGGCAGTCCAGTCTCTTCTTGAAAGCCTCCAGTGATGAAGCTCCCAGAACTTCTTGAAGGCAACTTCTGTTCCATCGATTGATTGTTCTCACTGTCAGAAAATGTCTCCTTATTTCCAGGTTGAATCTCTCCTTGGTCAGTTTCCATCCATTGTTCCTTGTCTGGCCTTCAGGTGCTTTGGAAAATAGCTTGACCCCCTTCCTTCTCTCTGGGGCAGCCCCTCAAACATTGGAAGATGTTATATCCTGTCTCCCCTGGTCCTTCTCTTCGCTAACCAGCCATGCCCTCTTCCTGCAACCGTTCATCGTATCTTTAACCTTCAGTCCTCTAATCATCCTGGTTGCTCTTCTCTGCATTTTTTCTAGAGTCTCAACCTCTTTTTTATAGTATGGTGACCAAAACTGGATGCTGTACTCTAGGTGTGGTCTTCCTAAAGGTTTATAGAGTGATATTAGTGATATATAGAGAGTGATATTAATCATCCTGGTTGCTCTTCTCTGCACTCTTTCCAGAGTTTCAACGTCTTTTTTTTATACTGTGGTGACCAAAACTGGATGCAGGATTCCAGGTGTGACCTTACTAAGGCTTCTAACGTACACAGTGGTAAGGGTAGCAAGAACATTTCATCCAGCCACATATTCCAGTTTGCCAGTCTCCTCAAACCATCTCTGTAGGCAAGTATTTATATCCCGAATGTTTTTTGATTTATGGCAGGGTCAATTTATGACAGTTCCTTTAGCAGCCGTTCGAGGTTACAACGGCACTGAAAAAACGTGACTTACGATCGTTTTTCACACTTAACGTTGCAGCATCCACAAGGTCACGTGATCCAAATTAAGTGTCTTTGGGAACCGGTCAAGGGTGGGTTCTAATTTTTTTTACTACCGGTTCTGTGGGCGTGGCTTATTTTGTGGGCGTAGCTTGATGGCCATGTGATAATTCTTTCGGATTTAGCAGAGGTACTGGTCTACCAGGCTTTTAACTGCTTGCAGAGCTGTACAGGTCGACTCATTTGTTTTGGGAGGCGTCGGTTTACTCATTTGTTTTTGGAGGCATCGGTCTACCATTCGTTTTTGGAGGCACCATTTGTTTTTGGAGGCACCGGTCTATTCATTTGTTTTTGGAGGCACCGGTCTACCACCACACTGCCTTTTAACACTGATCAGCTGTAGGGCGGCCCTTTGAAGCCCCACAGCAAGAGTTTAAACAGTTTTTTTCCTTCTAGCCGATCAGCTGGGACTCAGGAGGGAGCGAATAGATTGGGGGTGGGGCCAAATAAAAGGTAAGAATAACGTGGGGGGCTGAGTGGGAGGGCCCAACTCCCGAACAAAGAGAACTGGTTCGGTGACATCATATCGTCACCGCTACCAGCTCGGCCGAACCGGGAGGAACCCACCACTGGAACCGGTTCATAATTGGCCAAATACAGGTAATCCTCAATTTACAACAATTTGTTTAGTGACCAGTCAAAGTTACAAAGGCACTGAAAAAAGTGAGTTACGACTGTTTTTTCATAACTTACTTAACATACTTAACTACCATTTGCAGCATCCTCATGTTCACACGATCCAAATTGATTCTTGGCAACTGACCCGTATTTATGACGGTTGCAATGTCCCGGGATCATGTGGATCCCCTTTTCGGATCTTCGGACAAGCAAAGTCAACAGGGAAAGCCAAACTCACTTATTTATTTATTTATTTATTTATTAGTCATATTTCTATGCCGCCCACTCTCCGAGGACTCTGGGCGGCTTACACCAAAGACAGTATACTAAATAGCATATTGCCCCCAAACAATCTGGGTCCTCATTTTACCCACCTCGGAAGGATGGAAGGCTGAGTCAACCTTGAGCCTGGTGAGATTTGATCCGCTGATCTGCTGAACTAGCAGTCAGCTGAAGTAGCTTCAGTACTGCACCCTAACCACTGCGCCACCTCGGCTCTTAACGACCGGTTGACTGACTTTAACAATTGCAATGGTTCACTGAACAACTGTGGCAAGGAAGGTTGTAAAAGGAGGCAAAACTCACAGAAGAACAGTGTCACGTAGCGACGGGAAGTGAAAGTTGGTTGCTCCAGTGGTTTTGAATCAGATTTTATTTCAACGGTTTTACAAATATAATGCACTTCGCTCCAAATTGAGTCTTTCAGTTATTTCTTCTGGATTCCAAATTCTTTTTATACATATTTTTTCGACATTTCCTTTGCCTCTTTCTATCCAGGCATCTTAAGTTTTTAAGACGTAGTTAACAAAAGTACTTTCTTACTAGATGCATGTATAATTCTCCCTCTCCCTCCCTCCCTCTCTTTCTCTTTTTCAAAGTCAATAAATTGAAACACCAACCTCAATAAAGAGGGGGGGGAAATCCCTTTTTTTTCCCCTCGGAGGCTTTCTTTAAAAGTGATTAAAAAGAGGGGAAAAGATCGGTTTTTCAAACGCTCTAATGCTATTGTGCTTTTTAACTTTCTTTCTTTTTTTTTTTTTTTGCCTCGTCTGCATCAAATCACCTTCGACGATTTAAAATGAAAATTGGGTTTATTGAAACATTTCAATTTTGATTATTATTATTTTTAAAAAAATAAAGATGTTGCCATCTCACTTAATGAAATCACCGGCACGAAATGAGTAAAAAGTTTAGAAGAATATAATAATCTCAGCGCCCTGCAGATTTGATTAAAGGCACAGCAGACAGGGCACGAGCCTATTTCTGTAGAGTGTGTGTGTGCGTGACACACAGACACAGACCCCATATGCTGCCTTGGATCCATAGGGTGTGAAAAGCACCTTTGCACCAAACTTCTCTTTCCGGCAATTTTCCATCAGAATGAATTCTACGCCTTTTTCACGTTGCTGAGAGTTTTGTATCTGGGTTTTGTCATAAACTTCCTTTCTTTGTCAAGATCTCTTTTTTTTTTTTTCTTCAAGCAAAAGAATTTGTGTCCCCACTCTCAGTTACATTATACCCACTGCAGTGGTGGGTTCCTCCCGGTTCAGCCCGGTTCTCCCGAGCTGGTAGCGGTGACGATATGATGTCACTGAACCGGTTCTGCCGCGCCCCCCACCCACCCACTCTGTTATTCTTAACTTTTATTTGGTCCCACCCTCAATCTATTGCTGCCTCCTGAGTCCCAGCTGATGGCTAGAGGGAAAAAAACTGTTTAAACTCTTGCTGCGGGGCTTCAAAGGGCTGCCCTACAGCTGATCAGTGTTAAAAGAAAACAAATGAGTAGACCAGTGTCTGCAAAAATACATGAGTAGATCAATGCCTGCAAATATACATGAGTAGACCAGTGCCTGCAAAAATACATGAGTAGATCAGTTCCTGCAAATATACATGAGTAGATCAGTTCCTGCAAATATACATGAGTAGATCAGTGTCTGCAAAAATACATGAGTAGATCAGTGTCTGCAAAAATACATGAGTAGATCAGTGTCTGCAAAAATACATGAGTAGATCAGTGTCTGCAAAAATACATGAGTAGATCAGTGTCTGCAAAAATAAATGGGTAGGTCAGTGCCTGCAAAAATACATGAGTAGATCAGTGCCTGCAAAAATAAATGGGTAGATCGGTACAGCTCTGCAAGCAGTTAAAAGCCTGGTAGACCAGTACCTCTGCTAAATCCTAAATAATTGTCACATGACCATCAAGCCACGCCCATAAAATAAGCCACGCCCACAGAACCGGTAGTAAAAAATATTAGAACCCACCCCTGAGCCACTGTCCGTGTGGGACGGTCATCGCATTTTTACAAGGGAAAAAATGCATCTTGCTCCAGAGTCCAGAGGCCCTGCAAATAAATGCAAACCATCATATCGGATGTATGCCCTGGTGATTGGGCCACAGTCCCCCATCTGGGTTTCTTGCCTAAGGCAGGACTAGAACTCACCGTCTCCTGGTGATTGGCCCAAAGTCACCCAGCTGGCCTTCATGCCTGGTGGAACTAGAACTCACTGTCTCCTGGTGATTGGTTCAAAGTCACCCAGCCAGGTTTCCTGCCTGACGTGGGACTAGAATTCACCTCCTGGTGAATGGCCAACATCACCTAGACAGGTTTCATGCCTAAGGTGGAACTAGAACTCACCATCTCCTGGTGATTGGCCCAAAGTCACCCATCCAGGTTTCATGCCTAAGGCGGAACTAGAACTCACCATCTCCTGGTGATTGGCCCAAAGTCACCCAGCCAGGTTTCATGCCTAAGGTGGAACTAGAACTCACCTGGTGATTGGCCCAAAGTCACCCAGCCAGGTTGCCTGCCTGAAGTGGGACTAGAACTCACCATCTCCTGGTAGTTGGCCCAAAGTCACCCAGTCATTTCATGCCGAGGGCAGAACTATAACTCACCATCTCCTGGTTTCTCAGCCAGCACCTTTGCCTCTAAACTGTGGCTCCTTTTCCTATTTCTCCTCCTGTCTATATTACACCTATATCCTGCTTTTGTAGAGATTTCTCTCTAGTCCCGCCCAAAATATAGTGTTGTACTTCCTCACTGAAATTGTAAGAAATATACTTTTACACCACATAGACTTCACTGTCACTTTTTCCTCTGTTAAAGCTATGAGAAATACTTGTTTCTTCCTTTTGGGCCTTTTTCCTGATCAGTTTGGGGTTTTTTCCACTCTTTTTACATGCCAGATAGGTAGATTCCATCCTCTCTGCTTTTTTTTAAAAAAAAAAATTATTATTTTTTAACTTTACGGAAAAGATTAAAATCCAAAAGATTTTTTTTTTTAACAGAGACAAAACAAAACTAGACAAAAACATTTTTAAAATTAATATTTTTTAAAAAAATTAAAAATGAATTTTAAAAGACAATAAACAAAAAGACATATTATCCCCGCTAGCTGAGCACCGACAAATCTATTGCAACAATAGTAGTTCCCCCACTTAACAGAATAACAGAATTGGAAAGGGAACTTGGAGGTCTTCTAGTCCAACCCCCTGCTCAGAAAAAACCTACACCATTTCAGACAAATGGCTGTCCAGACTCTTCTTAAAAACCTCGATGTCAGCGTCTCAGCGCTGACATAGAAAAGGGAGGATGAAGCTTGAACTTTTGCCTGCTAAATCCCTTTGAAGATTCGGGCTCCTTGGAGATGAGGAGGGGGGGGGAAGCATTCCTGTGAACTAACGGGGAAAGGAATCAGGAGAGTGACTTGGAAGATAGCCAATGAGAAGCAGAGAATTGGGGATCGGAAAGGGAGGGATTGGGGGGCAAAGGTCAGTATTGACCACGAAGAGTCATGATCCGGTTGCTGTACTCAAATAAAGAGAAAATTTCCTTAAAGATTGGCAGTTTGGAAGTTCATTTATTTTGAGATAGCATCGAAGCCTGACACTCCAGTGATGAAGCACCCCAACTTCTGGTGGCAAGCTGTTCCACTGGTTAATTGTTCTAACTATCAGGAAATTTCTCCTTAATTCCAAATTGCTTCTCTCCTTGGTTAGTTTCCATCCATGGTTTCTTGTCTTGCTTTTAAGTGCTTTGGAGAATAGCTTGACTCCCTCTTCTTTGTGGCACCCCCTCAAATACTGGAAGGCTGCTCTCATGTCTCCCCTAGTCCTTCTTTTCATTAAACTAGACTTACCCAAATCCTGCAACCGTTCTTCATATGTTTTAGCCTCCAGTCCCCTAATCATCTTTGTTGCTTTTCCCTGCACTCTTTCCAGAGTCTCCACATCTGTTTTACATCTTGGCCACCAAAATGGATGCTGTATTCCAAGGGTGGCCTTACCAAGGCATCATAAAGTGGCATTAACACTTCACGTGAGCTTGATTCTGTCCATCTCTTAATGTAGCCTAGGACTGAATTAGGACTGCAAAGCAGCTGCAAAATTTATAAACCTCTACATCTATTGGCAAACCAATTGACTCCTCATATATTACATATGAGGGACGCCGTGGCTCAGTGGCTGAGCTTGTTGATCGAAAGGTCGGCAGTTCAGCGGTTCGAATCCCTAGTGTCGTGTAACAGGGGTGAGCTCCCATTACTTGTCCCAGCTTCTGCCAACCTAGCAGTTTGAAAGCACGTGAAAAATGCAAGTAGCAAAATAGGGACCACCTTTGGTGGGAAGGGAACAGCGTTCCGTGCACCTTTGGCGTTGAGTCATGCCGGCCACATGACCACGGAGACGTCTTCGAGCAATGCTGGCTCTTCGGCTTTGAAACGGAGAGGAGCACCGCTACCTAGAGTCGGGAACGACTAGCACATATGTGCGAGGGGAACCTTTACCTTTATATTACATATATGGAAGAAAAAATAGTTCAACCGTTTAAAGTAACTGCAAAAAGTTAAAAATTCAAGGCACTCTGTTAAACAGCCCGTACAACAGTTTTTTACTCCTGATCACCTCCGTCGTTATCTCTGATCCATCCAGGATCAAATACACCCCACACCCAGTTTGTCTCTTAATAATGACACCTTCCCTTAGCTTTTTAATCGGGAACTTTCCCAACAATTCCTCTTTTTGCCGACTTCAGCGATTGCCATATACTTCCAGAGCACGCCAGCCAAGTCTTCAGAATTACAGAAATTAAGCACGGGGGGAAAGACGGACCCATTGTAGGGTCCTTTATATATATCACTTATAATTTATATTCTCGGGGATGAATCTTGCCTCCGGAATTAACTGCGATTGAGCAATCGCTCTTCGGCTGCCTCCATATTGAATCAACAGCCTCGTGATTGATCACTACTGGTTTGCTATTCCTTTCCACCGAAGGAGTATACTTGTCTGGCCCTTCCTTTAAAGGCACGGACATTCTTTCAGCCAGCTTTTAGCAGACGTTTTACCCAGATTATTTGCAATCTGTTTCTTTTCTCTTTTTTTCCCCCCCCTAAGATTCAAAACCATCCTTCATTGTGTCCCAAGTGAAATTCCTTTGGGGTAGGTTGGGCATGTCACGGCTGCGGCCTTTCCTTATGGAAATGGGATGGCTCGGAGAGAAGCATAAAATGTCTGGAAAGCCTACAAATTGTACGAATACGAAAGAGGGGTCCTTGGTGCACCCTGAGTTTCGCTGTTTTCTTGCAGACTGTTGTGGCTCCGTTGCCTGAGCCTGGGCTATCGACAGATGCAGACTCTGAGAGTGAGGGAGAGGAGTTGGCAAGGCCTCCCTCTCCAGGACCCTCCTCTCTGGCAATGCCTCTGGAGGACACCGAAGGCCAAAAGATAGGCTCAGAGCCAAGCACGTCCCCGCAGCCATAGGTGGACAGCGACGAAGGAGATAAGTGCTGGCTGGACCCTCGGCAGAGGCGCAGGGAGAAGCGTGCACAGCAGAGGGGAAGGCGTGCCAGAGATTAGCTGAGTCACTGGACCACACCCCACAGGGTATAAATGTGGGTGTGGTGGCCGGTTCAGTTTGTGACGAGCAAAAACTGGAAATACTCCATGATCTCTGCGTTACTGGACTTTGCCTGCTTTATCGGACTGCATTTAGACTAATCCTTGTATTGTTGAAACTCTGCCTGTTTTATCGGAATGCTGGCAGTCTAATCTTTGTTTTGTGTGAGTAAAGTCTGAATTGGCAGCTAGCCACTGGGTTGCTGCCAGCTTTATCTTCAAAGAGTTTTGTCGTGTGGCTTATTAACTCCGGGCCGTCTGTGGGTGTGTGTGCGTGGTACGGGGACAGAACACAGACATTTCATGACCCCATTGGGTGGCATCATCAGTGCTAGAAGGGTGAGGGGCTTGTGAGGGAATTGAAATAAGAATAGAATAGAAAATGGAACGGAACTATTCTTAATTCGTATTCATATTCTATTCTATTCTTTTTTTTCCCAAGTTTTTTTTTTAATCGAAATATCAAATCAATGCGTGAACAGTGTGGCAGCAGGGTGTCATACATTCTAATACAAATAAAGCTAATCAAGTTAATCATAATCCTTACATTCAGTCTGCTTATATATTTCTAATAATAATGCATACTTATATTAGTATAAGTATACTTATATATAATTAAAGGGACATGGTGGCTCAGTGGCTAAGACGCTGAGCTTGTCGATTGAAAGGTCGGCAGCTCAGCGGTTCGAATCCCTAGTGCCGCGTAAACGGGGTGAGCTCCCGTGACTTGTCCCAGCTTCTGCCAACCTAGCAGTTCAAAAGCAGGTAAAAAAAATGCAAGTAGAGAAATAGGAACCACCTTTGGTGGGAAGGGAACAGCGTTCCGTGTGCCTTTGGCATTGAGTCATGCCGGCCACATGACCACGGAGACGTCTTCGGACAGCGCTGGCTCTTTGGCTTTGAAACGGAGATGAGCACCGTCCCCTGGAGTCGGGAACGACTAGCACATACGTGCGAGGGGAACCTTTACCTTTATATTAATCTGTAGTCTATCATTATTCAATTATTCCACATTTTTTCTTGTTATTACTTTCATTTTGTAATATAAAAAGTCTATACTAATCTTCCCCCTCTTCTTATTTCTATCACTTATTCTAGCTTTTGATCATATCGCCCTTTAATAAAAGGAAGCTTTTCCTTCCTTTCTTGTCTGACTTCTAATCATGTCACCTACTTAAAAGAGGAAAAAGGAAAAGGACGCAGAAAGCGAGAGGGGGAAAAAAAGAAGTAACTCATAACAACAACAAAAAGAGCATCTATCTGTCATCCCTTGCCTGCTTCCATACTTTCTTTACTATGCTTTACAAGAAAAATAGGAGAATAAATCAAAACAACAATATAATAATAAAAAGAATATCACCTATCCAAAGTCTCTTGATTTTAATTGCCTCGAAATTTTAATTGCTATGCTTTTTTTTTTTTTTTTTGACTTTCCTCCCAAATTCCCCTGGGAAGGGGTTTAATATAGAATAGAAGGGAAAAATGGAATTTGGTTAAAATTAAGAGATGAAAATGAAGGGTAATATTGGTAAAAAAAAAATAGATGAAAATAAATACTATGGCAAAAAGGAGGTATAGAAATTATAATTTTAGTAGAAAGGACTAAAAACTGTTTAAATTTGTTAACCGGCCAAATACTCTGTTCAGCAAAAATATGTTGTATGTTTGTGTGTGTGTTTGTGTAAAAAGATAAAAAAAACTTATTATTAAAAAAAATATTTAATCTAGGTATTCCTCCCACCTCTATCCTATCCTATCCTATCCTATCCTATCCCAGTGATGGCTAACATTTTTGCCATCGCGTGTCAGGAGAGGGGGGGGGCGGGGGAGGGTCACGTGCGCACGTGCCCACAAGCATGCGTGCGCAACCCCCTCCCCCCCCCGCTCCTGGCACATGATGGCCTGGTAGGCCCGTTTTTCTTTCTTACCTGGCTCCAGATCTTCTCTGTGTATCTGGGAAGGGAGAAAACAGCCTTCCCACTCCCTTGGAGGCCCTACGGAGGCTGAAAGGGCCCATTTCCCAACTCTCGGTGGGACAGGAAGTGACATTTTTTGCTGTCCCCAGCCTCCAGAACCTCTCTAGGAGTCTCTAGGAACCTTTCTAGGAGTCTGTAGGAGCCTCTCTAGGAGTCTCTGGAGACTGGAGACAAGAAAAAACGTCACTTCCTGTCTCACCGGGAGTCGGGAAATGGGCCCTTTCAGCCTCCGTAGGGCCTCCAAGGGAGTAGGAAAGGCTGTTTTCGCCCTTCCCAGATACACAGAGAGGATCTGGAGCCAGGTAAGAAAGAAAAACGGGCCTTCCCCACCCCGCCCCCAGGCCCTCCAGAGGCAGGAAACAGCCTGTTTCCCTACTTCTGGTGGGCCCAGAAGGCCTGAAAATCAGCTGGCCGACACATGCATGCGCCCCAGAGCTGAGCTGGCGTGCCCACTAATATGGCTCCGCGTGCCACCTGCGGCACGCGTGCCATAGGTTCGCCATCACAGTCCTATCCTATCCTATCCTATCCTATCCTATCCTATCCTATCCTATCCTATCCTATCCTATCCTATCCTATCCTATCCTATCCTATCCTATTCTACAAGAATCTGAGCTACTAACAGCCCAACAAATTGACGGTAAGTAAGAGTCCCAGGAATTCAAGGTGGGCTGGACCAGGGGTGGGTTCTACTTACCTTTACTACCGGTTCGCAACGGGATCGTGTTTGCTTCTGCGTATGTGCAGATCGCCAATGATGACCTCCGGGACAGTGGGTGAGGCCTCCCGCCGGTTTTACTCCCGGTTCTTGCAAACCAGTCCGAACCGGAGGCAACCCACCACTGGGCTGGATGTAGATCTCTTGCGGGTGTGAAGGAACTCATGACTGATGATGCATTTGACCCCTCCTTCGGGTTCAGCCTGGTCACCTGTACAGTATCTCTTTCCCACCCACCCCCCTCTTAATCTATTTTACATCCCAGGAAACTAGAGAAGGTGTCTTCTCAGCCTCTTGCCCCACCCACATCTAAATATTCTATTCAATTCAGTTACTCAGCAACCGCCTGCGGCAGCCCTCCTCAATCCCTTGGCTTCTGGAGTTCCTGAACTTGCTTAACCCACCGCATTTCGCCCATAGTTTTTAAATCTCCGCTTGGCTTCCCTCCTGCTCCGAAAGTGTGAGTTACACGCAGGGGTTTTTCTTTCATTGATGTATGTTTCTGTCCGGATCGCTCGGAAGATTAACGAGCAGGAGGTTGGTGAATAGAAAGAGTGCAGAAGGGTGGGTGGGAGAGTGGGGTGGCACGAGCGTTTCTTCCCATCCGAAAATCCAAAGCAAAACGCGCCTTGAATGATGGATGCCAAATAAGGGCCGCGTAAAGCAACCCGCTAAACTGGAATGAATGCCCGTCCAGCAGAGACTTCCAAAGTGCACGTTAAGAAGCAGAAGGATAGCTTACCGTAACTTCAGTCCCGGAGGATTTACAAATCAAGCTTGTTTGGGGTGGGGGGAGTTGGGTTGCAGGGAGGAATAAATGCATCGGGTACTTTTGGCTTTGATTCAGACGGTTCTCTCGACGTGGGTCTTGACTTTCAAAGTGCCGGTTTAATTAAAAGCAGGGCCAAGTGAGTTTCATCTCGCCAAGGAAGGCCTTGTTATTTCTCCGCAAAACATAATCTGAAGCCAAGTCCACAAGGACTACGGGCCAGATTTGGCCCGCCGTGTCAGATCCAGCCCATGGGGCTGTCCTGGAAAATGTAAGGAGCTGGCCCGCATCGCTTCAGCCCGGTCTACCCAGTGCAGCTTCGGCCCAGTCTATCCAGTGCGAAGAGGAAACATACCAGCAGTTTGGGGAGTGTTGTGACCTAGGCTTCCTGAGCCATTAAAACACACGAGTAGTCCCAAAAACCTCTTTTATTGCAACAGCTGTGAATTACGTTCATTCACAGCTGAGTCCCAATTAGTTGCAAAAAGTCCTTCGGGATCATCACCCACCTTTATCTCCCTTGACACACTGCCAAAGACCTACTTGGCAAAGCCCCACGGAGTCCAGAATCAAACAGAGATGCTGACTGGGAACAGAATTAACAACGTTGCTTTCCTGCAAAGGGCCCAAGTGCCTTTGCTCCTCTTTTAAGCCTTATGGGAGGGGCCAATCATCTCCAGGCCTTACTCCTGAGGCATCCCTTTTGCTTTAGCTGCTCTTGCCTTCTGGCAGCTCTGTGCATGCACGCACTAGGAACAGACTCCTGTTTCTCTTCCTCTCTGCTGTCTGACTCTGGAGGCTCCGGAGTCCGCACATCAGTCCTAGATGGCCCTGGCCCCATCTCTGCCTCCGACGCAGAGCCCTTGTCCAGGCCTTCCCCAGACACCAGGACTGGCCCATGTTCCTCCCCAGCCTCTTCACTGTCCGACTCTGCTGCCAGCTCCGCAGGCTGCTGGCGGACCACAACAGGGAGTGAAGCTGGCCATGCCCACTCGGTCAGCCATGCCCCCCCCCCCAGATCAACCACAGCCCTGATACGGCCCTCAATAAAATTGAGTTTGACACCTCTGCTGTAAGGCAAGGAATGATCCAGAATAACCGAGTTGGAGAGGGACCTTGGAGGCCTTCTAGACCAATCCCCTGTTCAACCAGGAGACCCTATACCAGTGATGGCTAACCTTTTGGTCATCGCGTGCCAAGAGCGGGGGGGATCGCGTGCACATGTGCCCATGCCCATAATATACAGTGTATTCTGTCCCTTTTCCACTCACGCACCCCCACAGACAGCCCGGAGTTAATAAGCCACACAACAAAATTCTTTGAAAATAAAGCTGGCAGCAACCCAGTGACTAGCTGCCAATTCAGACTTCACTCACACAAAACAAAGATTAGACTGCCAGCATTCCGATAAAACAGGCAGAGTTTTCAACAATAATGCAGTCCGATAAAGCAGGCAAAGTCCAGTAACGCAGAAATCATGGATTAGTTCTAGTTTTTGCTCGTCACAAACTGAACCGGCCACCACATCCACATTTATACCCTGTGGGGTGTGGTCCAGTGACTCAGCTAATCTCTGGCACACCTTCCCCTCTGCTGCACACGCTTCTCCCTGCGCCTCTGCCGAGGGTCTAGCCAGCACTTATCTTCCTCGTCACTGTCCACCTGTGGCTGCGGGGGCATGCTTGGCTCTGAGCCTATCGTTTGGCCTTCGGTGTCCTCCGGAGGCATTGCCAGAGAGGAGGGTCCTGGAGAGGGAGGCCTTGCCAACTCCTCTCCCTCACTCTCAGAGTCTGCATCTGTCGATAGCCCAGGCTCAGGCAACGGAGCCACAACACTGTGTTAGAAGGGAGGGAGGTTTGCAAGGAGGAGGAGGAAGACTGTGAGCTCCTTGGTGCTCTCTGAGCTTGGTGGTTTCCTTACAGACATTTCTTTACCCAACTAGGTAACATCATCAGTGCTAGAAGGAAGGGAGGTTTGCAGAGAAGATGGGGAGGAAGAGGAGAAGGACTATGGGGTTCTCGGCAGTCTCTGAGCTCGTTTGGAGACATTTCACAACCCAACTTGGTAACATCCTCAGTGCTTTAAGGGAGGGAGGTTTGCCCTCTGTTGATATGCAAGTGTTAGTAGGAATGTTCTTTATGGCTCTTCGATTGGGCTGCAGTTTACCATTAGCTTGTTTGTTTGAGTTGATTGGATATTGTTTACTTTTCGTCATTGTTGATTGAGCGTAGTTAATCTCTGCTATCTGGATGTTGCCTGCTGGCCAGGAGATGTTTTGGTCTTTTTGTTTCCTTTTTTTTTTTTTTTTTTTTTTAGCTTTTTGACTGTCTCTTTTGAATGGTATGTAAATATTGTTTATCTCTACGTGCCTGTTGATGGCTGACTTGTCAGAGTGCCAGGCTTTCAGCAATTTGGAGCTCGGCCTAGTTTTTTTTATATGTGTCGTCTGTTTTGGTTGGTGAGGCTGTGCGCATGTCCATCCATGTGGCTGCAGATCATATTGGAGGCAGCTGGCACATTTTATTCAAGCATTTCAATCCAACGTTGGAAAATTTAAACATGTAAGTGTTGGAAAAGTGTGCAGCCTGTAAGAGGACAAATTTGACCATCTTGCCTAGCCTGTCAGAAGTTACCACAAACCAGATGATTGAGGGACCTTGGAGGTCTTCTAGTTCTACCCTCTGCAGTCCAACCTTTTGTGAGGTCCTCTTCTCAACCTTGGAAGCTTGAAGATGGGTGGACTTCAACTCCCAGAATCCCCCAGCCAGCAGAGTTGAAGTCCACCCATCTTCAAGCTACCAAGGTTGAGAAACACTGATCTAAACGAATCGTTGCAAGTCAAAAATGACATGTATTTTTTGTAAAGGATTTAAAAGTGCGTGAGAAATACAAAGCAATTGACTGCGGGAACCGAGAAGCAATTCACATACCAGGCATTAAATCACTCAGAAGCTGGTTTTTTTTTTTTTTTTTTTTTTTTTTTAATGTTTGGGCTCCAATTTCAGCCGTAAACCGTTTTATTTCCTTGGGCGCAACGTGCCAAATTAAAAAGCTGGTAAGGCCGCCCTGGGTATTCTCCGATGCCAGATTAGGCAAACCCTTGGTGGAAATGCCATCCACCTTTTCAGAGAACCAGAGCTGTGGGTTTGGTTTTGATTATTTTTTTATTATTATATACTTTATTTATTTATTTATTTTATTGGTTCAATTTATATGCCGCCCTTCTCTGGAGACTCAGGGCGGCTTACAATGCGTTAAGCAATAGCCTTCATTCTTTTTGTATATACCTGCTTAGTAGGGCTTTCGCCCCCCCCCCCCCCAAGCGGTGTTCTTTTTTATACAAAGTCAGCTTATTGCCCACACAAACCGGGTCCTCGTTTTACCTACCTCGGAAGGATGGAAGGCTGAGTCAACCTTGAGCCTGGTGAGAATTGAACTCGCAGTAATTGCAGGCAGCTGGCAGCTAAGTGCTACTTTAACAGCAGTTTAGTCTGCTGCGCCACCAAGGCTCTTATATTCATTAAACATGAAACTCAAGTCAACTGAACATTCGAAAATGCATCACAAATACCATTGAGTGGTGCTGATGGTTGATAACTGTTTGCTGCCAGTGTCCTAGGTATCAACCAAGAACCTTCTTAAGATGTACGATGTTCCAAATATTATTTTTTATTACTCCAAGTATTTTTATTAGTAGTAGTATTAGTATTGGTAGACATTTACAGCAGAAGAATAAATTGTGAGGCTGTAAATGAAGAGATATCGCTAAAGAGGACGATCGAATAATATCTCGCACTGCCCGTTGAAAGAAATCTACATCTATCTTTCCTGCCGGAGTGTTTATGAAGCCAATAAATCTCATTATTTTTTTTTCTTTTTCTTTTCCCTTCCAGTAGTAGGACTCTTATTGACTCCTACGGATATCAGCTGGGGCCTGAAGCCCTGCCAAAATCATCATCTCCTTTCAGCCGAGTGTGAAAATCAAAAAAATATAATGCGAGCGGAAACCTTAAAGCTTTAAAGCTATTGTCCCGTCTTTCGAAGCTCGGCGACGTAGACTGACAGTCGCTGACAGGAGTCTATTCAAAAGACGGTGTCGGGTTTTTTTCAAAAACACAATATCGGTCTGTTAGGCTAACCGAAGCCATTTCATAGCACCGGTCTAAAGGGGGGAAAAAAATGCAAGTTCATTTGATTTCTTTTCTCCATGCCTGTTCTGTCCCCGTACCATGCACACACCCCCACAGAGGCCCCGGAGTTAATAAGCCACACGACAAAACTCTTTGAAGATAAAGCTGGCAGCAACCCAGTGGCTAGCTGCCAATTCAGACTTTACTCACACAAAACAAAGATTAGACTGCCAGCATTCCGATAAAGCAGGCAGAGTTTCAACAATACAAGGAATAATCCAAATACAGTCCGATAAAGCAGGCAAAGTCCAGTAACGCAGAGATCATGGATTATTTCCAGTTTTTGCTCGTCACAAACTGAACCGGCACCACACCCACATTTATACCCTGTGGGGTGTGGTCCAGTGACTCAGCTAATCTCTGGCACGCCTTCCCCTCTGCTGCGCACGCTTCTCCCTGCGCCTCTGCCGAGGGTCCAGCCAGCACTTATCTTCTTCGTCGCTGTCCACCTGTGGCTGCGGGGACGTGCTTGGCTCTGGGCCTATCGTTTGGCCTTCGGTGTCCTCCGGAGGCATTGCCAGAGAGGAGGGTCCTGGAGAGGGAGGCCTTGCCAACTCCTCTCCCTCACTGTCAGAGTCTGCATCTGTCGATAGCCCAGGCTCAGGCAATGGAGCCACAACAATGCCTTGGCTTTGGAAAAAAAAAAACCCTGTGGCATTTCTTCTCTGCCGTGGTGTTTAATAGCCCCTTTTTTCTCCTCCTTAGTTTCCTAGTCAACTCGCACATTGACGACACTCGCACAGTGGCTTGTGGCAGGTTTCCCCGGGTGCGGCTTATGTGAATGTGAAACGTGGCGTCCTTCGTGCTCTCTGAGCCAAGTTGTTTTCTTGCAGATGTTTCGCGACCTGACTAGGGAACATCATCAGTGCTAGAAGGGAGTGGGGTTTGCAGAGAGGAGGAGGAGGATTGAAAGGTCCTTGGTGCTTTCTGAGGTTGACTATTTTCTTGCAGATGTTTCCGGACCCAACTAGGTAGTATTATCACTGTTAGAAGGGAGGGGGAGTTGCTCTCTATTTAAATACAAACTGGTTTGTCCCGTCAAGTCTTGGTGGGAATGTTCTCTGTGGTTCCTTGTTTAGGCTGGGGTTTACTAACTTGATTGGAGTAAACAGAGAGCAAAACCCACTTCCTTTCCCTCTTCCCTTGCAAACCCTTTCCCTTCTAGGACTGATGATGCTACCTAGTTGGGTCATGAAACGTCTGCACGAAAACAACCAAGCATCAAAGACCGCATATTCCAACCTCTTCTCTGACAGAATTCTGTCACTTGTCTTCTAAACCTTTCGGAGTATCCCTGCTTCTCCACTTCGGGCCCCACTCAAAAGACCCGAATATCCTAAAACTCCATGGAGCTGACCTCCTCCAGAAAGGACAAGACGTAACAGATGGATGGAGAGAACCAACCTAGACCTAAGAAGAACTTTCCTGACAGTCGCAACAATTAATCAGTGGAACGACTCACCTCCAGAAGTTCTGGATGCTCCTCCATCACTGGAGATTTTCAAGAAAAAAAAATATATTGGACCACCGTTTGACCAAGATGGTATAAGTTCTCCTACCTCCAAATATAAGACCTCCAAGCACCTCTTCCAATCAGGGGTGATATTCACTTATCTTCCCTACCGGTTCACAAATTAGTTTAGTTTAGTTTAGTTTAGTTTAGTTTAGTTTAGTTTAGTTTAGTTTAGTTTAGTTTAGTTTAGTTTAGTTTAGTTTAGTTTGTCAAGCATATATAAGATAACAGGTAAAAGTATAAACATAATTTGAATACATGAAAAGAGTCAGTAAAAAAGGAATATTAGGACAGGGACAGTAGGCAGGCTGGTGCACTTATGCTTACAGACCCTTACAGACCTCTTAGGAATGGGGTGAGGTCAACAGTAGACAGTTTAAGGTTAAAGTTTTGGGGGTTTGGGGAAGAAACTACAGAGTCAGGTAGTGCATTCCAGGCCTTGTCCACTCTGTTACTGAAGTCGTATTTTCTGCAATCGAGTTTGGAGCGGTTTACCTTGAGTTTGTATCTATTATTTGCTCGTGTATTGTTGTGGTTGAAGCCGAAGTAGTCATTGACAGGAAGGACATTGTGGCAGATAATTTTATGTACTATGCTTAGGTCAGACGGAAGTCGGTGTAGTTCTAAGTTACCTAAGCCCAAAATTTGGAGTCTGGCGGCATAAGGTATTTTATTGCGGTTGGAGGAATGGAGGACTCTTCTTGTAAAATATCTCTGGACTCTCTCGATTGTATTTACGTCCGATATGCAGTGCGGGTTCCAGACAGATGAGCTGTATTCAAGAATTGGTCTAGCAAATGTTTTGTATGCTCTAGTTAGCAGTACAACATTACCAGAGAAGAAGCTACGCAAGATTAGGTTAACAACTCTTAATGCCTTTTTGGCAATGTTGTTACAGTGGGCTCAGGCACTTCAATCATTAGCGTGCAATGGCATAGAGCCGGGGCAGGTGAGCAGGCCCAGCCATGATTTCCGCTACCAGTTCGAGTGAACTGGTCAAGACCGGCTGAATATCACCTCTGCTTCCAATGCTGTTATTCTATATTCTGTATGCAGGCAAGGTCGTGCATTTGCGTACTATGCTGGTGACAATGCTAAGCACACGGAAGGAACTTCCAATTTGGGGGAAACGTCTACTCCATCTTCCTTTTACATCAAAGATTTGGTTTTCCTCTGATCTTCAAGGAGAGCACAAAACCCGAAGAACAGACCCCACCCTTTCAACGTTCACAGTTACCGACAACCCAAATTATCACTTTGCAATCCCTGGCTTTGGGTGCAAAAAAAAAAAAAAGCTTCATTCTTCCAGACAGAGCAAATGAGCAGATTTCCCCTTTAAACATTTGGAATAAATGTGGGGGAGAAAAAAACCTCTGACTTTTGTGCCGTTAAAAGAGGGCTCTGCCTCGAGGCAAAAGGCTTTGTGACGGCACCTGACAAGCCACGACAAACTCTTCTATCAGGGGATTAAGCGCTAAATAATAGCCCAAAGGAGCATTTTTCCCTCTCTGATAAAACTGGCCTTGCTTTCCGGCATAGAGAGGTGCCTCGGTGTCAAATAAACCGATTTCCAATGCTGGCGCTTTTAAATAATCTTTCCCGTATTTGCTGCTCCCGTTATCTCCCCAGATCTTTTAATTTTCCCTGATAGCTGCAATGCTGTAAAACTTAGATAAAACTTAGCGTAGAATGTTTCTCCGGGGTGATTTGTTCCCACAAATGCAGACATGGCTGGGTTTCTTTTTAACTGGATCCTCCTCCTCCTCCTCCTCCTCCTCTTCTCCTTCTCCTTCTTCTTCTTCCTTCCTCCTCCTCCTCTTCTCCTTCTCCTCCTCCTCCTTTTCTCCTCTCCTCCTCCTCCTCTTCTTTTCCTCCTCCTCCTTTTCCTCTTCCTCCTCCTTCTCTTCCTCCTCCTTCTCCTCCTTCTTCTCTTTCTTCTTCTTCTTCCTCTCCCTTCCTCCTCCTCCTCTTCTCCTCCTCCTCTTCCTCCTCTTCTTCTTTTCCTCCTCTTCTTCTTTTCCTCTTCCTCCTTCTCCTCTTCCTCCTCTTCTCCTTCTCCTTCTCCTTCTTCCTCTCCCTTCCTCCTCCTCCTCTTCTCCTTATCCTCCTCCTCCTTTTCTCCTCTCCTCCTCCTCCTCTTCTTCTTCTCCTCCCCCTCCTCCTCCTCTTCTTCTTCCTCCTCCTCCTCCTCTTCTCCTCTTCCTCCTTCTCCTCTTCCTCCTCTTCTTCTTCCTCTTCTTCCTACACAACATCTAAGATGACTGGAAACATCACCCCCACAGGACTACCAAAATGGGAAAATGGAGGTGGGCCACAGAGTACGTTTCCTAGTGCAGGAAGCCAGGTAGCAATAGAATAACCTTGGAATTGGAAGGAACCTTGGAGGTCTTCTAGTCCAACCCCCTGCTCAAGCAGGAGACCCTCTACCATCCAGAATAAATGGCCGTCCAGACTCTTCTTAAAAGCCTCCAGAGATGGAACAACCACAACTTCTGGGGGCAGGTTGTTCCACTGGTTAACTGTTCTCACTGTCAGGAAATTTCTCCTTAGTTCTAGGTTAAGAACAGCTTACCTCAGATATTGTGGGTGCTCCATCACTGGAAGTTGTTAAGAAGAGACTGGGCAGCCACTTGTCTGAAATGGTATAAGTTCTCTGCTTGAGCTGGGGGTGGACTAGAAGACCTCCAAGGTCCCTTCCAGCTCCTATTCTGTTCTACTCTATTCCTCCTACTCTACTCTATTTTACTCCTACTGTATTCTACTCCTACTCTACTCTACTCTACTCTCTACTCTACTCTACTCCTACTCTACTCTCTACTCTACTCTACTCTACTCTACTCTACTCTACTCTACTCCTACTCTACTCTCTACTCTACTCTACTCTACTCTACTCTACTCTACTCTACTCTACTCTACTCTACTCCTACTCTATTCTCTACTCTACTCTACTCTACTCTACTCTACTCTACTCTATTCCAGTTTGGTTCTTTCCTTGATTAGTTTCCACCCATTGCTTCTTGTCCTGCCTTCAGGGGCTTTGGAGAATAGCTTGACTCCCTCTTCTTTGGGGCAGCCCCTGAGATATTGGAAGACTCCTATCATGTCTCCCCTAGTCCTTATTTTCATTAAATTAGACATACCCAGTTCCAGCAGCATTTTAACCTTCAGTCCCCTAATCATCTTCGTTGCTCTGCTCTGCACTCTTTCCAGAGTCTCAACCTCTTTTTTTAAAAACTCTGGTGACCAAAACTGGACGTAGAATTCCAAGTGTGGCCTTACCAAGGCATTCTCAACACTTACTAACAGTATATTTATGACAGCATGTTTATTCCTAGCCCGTCTTAATTAGATTTGGAGGTTGTGATTAATGATTAATGAGCGGTTTTTGTTCGGGGGTCTGGCTGAGATTTAATTGCATCTTTGAAGGGAAAAAACAAAAAAAAACAGGAAATCTCTTAGGACTCCATTTGAGACCATAAAGTTCTACAGTTTAGGCCTAACTAGTTCTCCAAAGGATTCGAATTAGCTTGTGAGGGTCCGTGCGGGGCATATTAATAATATTTGGGAAATTCAATAAGAGGGTGCAAAACAGTTAGTGAAAAATGACACGCATAAGAAGGTGGGTTTTTTTTCAAAAGTCAGCTGGACTTTCTTGCAATAATCCTTCCATGAATTACTGCAGCTGTTCAGTTAGTGACACGGTTGTTAAGTGAATCTGGCTTCCCTATTAACTTTGCTTGTTGGAAGGTCTCAAAAGGGGGGTCACATGTCCCCAGGGACCCTGCAACCATCATAAATACCTGAATTTTGATCACGTAACTGTCGTAAGCGTGAAAAGGGATCATAGTTCACTTTTTTTGGGTACCGTAATGAACTTTGGTCATTAAACAAATCATGGTAAGTCAAAGATCACCTGTATCTTGCAGAGTCCATCTCAAGATTTCTCTTGGGAGACCAGCAAAATGGGTAAATGGTACCAATAAAGGAGAATATTTGTAGCTTGTGGTTGAAATGAGGGGTCTGAGCTTGGTGGTTTTCTGGCAGACGTTTCATGACCCAGCTAGGTTATATCATCAGTGCTAGAAGGGAGTGGGATTTGCTCTCTGTTTATACACAAGTGGTCTGGCTAGAAAAGAGTCTTTGTAGCACAGAGTTGAACTGTGGGGTCCTTGGTTCTCTCTGAGCTTGGTGGTTTTCTGGCAGACATTTCAAGACCCAACTAGGTAACGTCATCAGTGCTAGGAAGGAAGGGTGCTTGCTGTCAGTTTATATTTTTTTGTTTTGTTTTTGTTTTGTTTTTTATTGGATTTATATACCGCCCTACTCCCAAAGGACTCAGGGTGGTGAACAGCCACAGAATAAAACACATAAATACAAAACTTTAAAATAGAATTAAAATAGAATAAAAACGAATTAAATAATTTGGCTGAGACAAATTTAAAACACCCAATAATTTAAAACAAATTAAAATTTACATTCATATTCTGGTGAGTTGCCTGTCTGTGTGGGTGGAGGCAGCCTTCGAGATTCTTTGGTTGGCCTTGTTGAGGGTAAAACTGCCCTCTGCAGAGTAGTGCAACGGACCAGACAGCGAATAGATACGTTGCTTGGCAAAACACACAGATACTCACAGACTCTGAACGTTTAAAGAAAAATAAACAGTCTTTACTTGTAGCATAAAAACCAAACTTGGCTTCTCAAAACAAAGAGAACACTTCTTCAAATAATCACGGTTCAACACAAAAACATAGTTTGCTTACAATTCCAGTTCTCTTCAGTAACACAGACACAGTTCCTTCCAGCAGTTCAACCTTCAATAGCAGGAGCAGAAGTGAATGAACTTCCTGCTTTCTTTTATATCTGCTTAGCAGAGCCAATTAGTCATCTTTGTAGCAGTTAAAGGTACAGAACATAGTTTTCTATATATTATCTACCCAACCGTAGGATAAGCACCCAACAGGCCTGTTTACTGGTGGCTCTTTGGCAGTTTCTTGATTGGGGGATTAATTGATTTGATTGTTGGTCTGAAGTTAACCTTGGAAGTTCGGTTAAGTTAACTGAGGTCAACTTCAGACTAACAATCCAGTAAGCAAGGAGGTCTTCTAATCCAACCCCTTGCTCAAGCAGGAAACACTATCTAGAATGACAGAATAACAGAGTGGGAAGGGATCTTGGAGGTCTTCTAGACCAACCCCCTGCTCAACCAGGAGACCCTATACCAGTCCAACCCCTTGCTCAAATAGGAGAACCTTTACCAGTGATGGCAAACCATTTTGCCGTCATGTGCCAAAAGTGGGGGGAATGCGGGGGTACATGTGCACATGCCCACACCCAAAATTCAATGTGTCCCGCCCCCCCCACGCATGCACGCATGACCCCCCTGTGCTCCCCCCGCTTTTGGCATGCGATGGCACTGTGGGCCCGGTAGGCCCATTTTTCGCCCTCCCCAGGCTCCAGTGGCTTTCTTGGAGCCTGGGGAGGGCGACAGCCTTTTCCCACTCCCCTGGAGGCCCTCCGGAGTCAGGAAACGGTCTGTTTGCTGACTTCCAGACCATTTCCAGCCTCCGGGGAGTGGGGAAGGCTGTTTTTGCCCTCCCCAGGCTCCCGACTTCTGGTGGGCCCAGAAGGCCTGAAAATTGGCGTGCGCCGGAGCTGAACTAGAGTAATGTTCGCGTGCCCACTGATACGGCTCCGCGTGCCACTGTGGCATGCGTGCCATAGGTTCGCCATCACGGCCTTAATGACAGAGTTGGAAGGGGCCTTGGAGGTTTTCTAGTCCACCCCCCTTACTCAAGCAGTAGACCTCATACCATTCCAGACAAGTGGCTGTCCAGTGTCTTCCTAAAAACCTCCAATGATGGAACACCCGCAACTTCTGGTGGCAAGCTGTTCCCCTGGCTAATTCGTCTCCATGCCAGAGAAAACGAGATAACCTTCACGTCTTATCCTCTCTCCTCCAGATACGAGACTTCTCTCCTGGACCTGGTGGCTGCCATGAGCCCGAGGCAGGAAGATCACCACAGCTTTCCCAGAGGGATCCAGCCCCAGAGCAGAACCGGCGGGAACCCCCGCTGGGATTGGAGATCCCCCAGACCCAAGAACGGGCTGGCCGATTTGGAAGAGAGCCGGATTTTGGAGGAAATTTTTTTCATTTGAGGGCCTTGGGGGGCTCCGAGGACTGTTTTTTTTTTAACGCCTTCCTCTTTTCTCGTCTGGGTGCGTGGACGTCTTCAGGATCTTTTAAATTATTTGTCTGACCGACGATTGTCTCCTCTCTCTCTCTCTCCCCTTAGAGAAGCGAAGACGGTAGCTCCCCTCTCCCACCTCTGAATCATGATAGAGACGAACTGCATGGAGTGTTAGTGGAAACTTTCCAGGGGGATTTTTCTCTTCCGGGGATTTCATTGCTGAAGGGGGCGGAAAAGTCACGTCGTTGTGCAAAGGATCGGTGTTTCCTTATTGATTTTTGATTTTTTTTTTTTTTAATGGTGGAAATCGTTTTCCAGGGCTTAGTCTCCCTCTCTCGCCCTCCCTCTCCGCTCCCTCCCTCTCCCTCTTTACTCCGTTCCTTCCTCCTTCCTTCCCTCCCTTTCTCTCTTCTTGTCCCCTCCTTTTCTCCCTCTTCCTCCTTCCTCCCTCCCTCTCTCTGTCTTTCCCTCTCCTTCCTTCCTTCCTCCCTTCCTCTCCCTTGCCCTCTTTCTTCCTCTCCCCTCCATCCTCCCCCTCCCTCTCTCTCTTTCTCCCTCTCCTTTCTTCTGTCTTCCTCTCCCTCTCTTTCCCTCTCCCTCCAACTCTCTCTTCCTTTTCTTCTCTCTCCTTTTCCCTCTCCTCTCCCTTCCTCTTTTTCCCTCTCCTTTCCTCCCTCCCTCTCTCTCCCTCTTCCTCTCCTTCCTCCCTCTGTCCTCTCCTCTCTCTCTCTCTCTTTCTCCCTCTCCTTCCTTCTCTCTCCCTCTCTTTCCCTCTCCAACTCTCTCTCCCTTTTCTTCTTTCTCTCCTTTTCCTCCTCTCCCTTCCTTCCTTTCCTTTTCTCTCTCCTCTCCTTTCCTTCCTCTCCACTCCTCTCCCTCTCTCTCCCTTTCCCTCTTCCTCTCCTTTCTCCCTCTCCCTCTCTCCTCCTCTCTCTCCCTCTCTTTGTCTCTCTTTCACATATCCAAGGCCATTCCAGCAGTATAATTTTCCATTTGCAAAGCAACCTTTGAAACGGAGAGCGCAGTGCGTTTTCCAAAAATACATCCCCGGGAATTACGAACCGTTTCCCTGGTCTTTTTAGGCAGGTAACTTAAAAGTAGCTCTCTGCACTTCAATGGTTTTCTTCCCAGTTAATGAGCCTTTGATAGAAGATGCCTCTTTAAAGACAATAAATAAATCCAGGGCGCATCGGATACAGTATGTCTGAAATACCATTCTCCCCTTCATTTCATTTGCTTACTCTCTTAAAGCAGAACGGAGCATCTCCATCGGAGCTGCTCCGTTCACGGTCGAGAGAGAAAGCACCGGACTTGCAGGGCGAAATTAATTCACTCCGTGTTTCCTGGGTCTAAAAGGCTTCCTTCATTTCTGCAACCTCTTGCCTTGATGTTGTAAATAAAGACGAATCAGTAATTATTTCCACTCACCCCTGGTAATGCATGTTTCGCCTTCTGACTTTAATTATTCATGCTGTAGCTGTTCCAGTTGGTTTTCGAAGGAGCTTCCCCCTCACTGCTGCTCCATTACTTAAAGAAAGATGTAAAATTGGTGTTTTTTTTTTTTTTTAAAGGAAACAATTGTAGATTCCAGAATCGGCAGTCATTCTCCGCTCAATGCAATTGTCTTTTTCTATCAGGATATAACAGATACATCAGTTTTAAAATCTGATAAATAAATAAATACCTGTCAGAATGGTAGCCAGTGGCATGAAGAACAACAGGGAGATCTGTCTCTTGTGTAGCATGAAGGCAACACAAAATTGTTGCATTACACCTGTTTTGGGGATTTGCTAGAGAAGGAACCAGCCATTGTGGAATCCACCCTCAGATCTCTTAAGATCCCTTTCGTCCTCTGAATTCCCCTTCTCCCTCTGGTCTGCTCCAGTCCTCCCAAAGGACCAACCTTTGAGGTGGACCTGGAGATGTTATGATGAAGATACTGGTGGCAGCAATGGGTCCATCCTTCATTGGTTTAGACCAGGGGTATCCAACCTTGACAACTATGAAACCCATGGACTTCAACTCCCAGAATTCATAGCTGACTGGGGAATTCTGGGAGTTGAAGTCCACAAGTCTTAAAAGTTGCCAAGATTGGAGACCCGTGGTTCTCAACCTGTGGTGCACGGAGCCCTGTGGGGGCCATGATATCCTCACAGAGGGTCTGCGAAGGCTTGGAGAAATGTTATGATTTAAATATTAAGTGTTGGGAGGGTGATCCGTGACCGCATAAGGTATTTCAAGGGGTTCCATGGTGAAGAAAAGAGACCACTGGTTTAGACCATTGAAACCAGTTCTTGGTTTCTCAGAACACACTGCTATTCTCCAGGCATGAGATCCCAAGGTTCCTTCTCTTGTGTGAGATTGTGGGAAGACTGTTGGGGAATAGGTGCAGAGTAACCCTTGAGTAACAAGGGTGTGCACATGAAAACGGCTGGGAGTGATAATGAATAAGCACTGTCAATACTCAGACAAACTAAATTGTGATATCCTTTTACTTTTGGGAAAAAGTAAAGCAAAGTCCAATAAACAATCCAGGTCATACACAGATAAAGATAGTTAAAATGTCAATCCAGGGATATTTCAGGAACAAAGTCTTCTTACCAGTTGTTGTAGTCATATGCAATAAAACAGTTCTTTTTATAGTTGCAAACAAGAACAAATACAGCATGAAAACATTCAGTAAACAGTAGAAAATAACAAGAAGTAGCAATGATCAGGCAGTGATCATGCAGAGAGAAGCAGAGATAACAATAAGAATGTAATAAGAATGCAGTAAGAAAAATAAGCCATGATTCAAGCTTCCTCTTATGGGGATTGGCTACAGAGCTAGCCAATAAGAATACAGTATACAGTATGATGCAATACAGCATTACAGCCTTAAAGCTATACAATACATTTTGACTGCAAACATGCATTGATGGTTTATATATATTTCCAACCCAACCAGTTAGGTAATAGCTATTTCCTAACATTGTAATTAAATCCTAGACTTCTTCCACAGCATTAGAGATTACAGGTTAAAATAGGAAAAAGGCTGAAATTTGGACTCTCTTGCTGGCTTTGGACTGGACTCAACATAAGACTGTCCAGCTGATTTCAGATGGTCTGGCTAGCTCATCCTTGGTCCTGTAGCCCTTGGAAGAGTGGGCCCTACGAGGTATTCTAAAACAAGGTTGGGGGGCGCTTGCGCAGCCCACCAGAATTGCCCTCCTGCTGTACAGTAGATCTTGAATAGCCTCTCTTTTCACTTACAGAAATTTTGCTCTCTTTTCATTTACATAAATCTGATAAATAAATAAATACGTATCAGAATGGTAGCCAGTGGCATAAAGAACAACGGAGAGCCGTCTCTTGTGTAGCATGAAGGCAACACAAAATTGTTGCATTGCGCCTGTTTTGGGGGCCTGCTAGAGAAGGAAGCAGGCATTGTGGGGTCCACCCTCCGATCTCTTAAGATCCCTTTCGTCCTCTTGAATTTCCCTTCTCCCTCTGATCTGCTCCAATCCTGCTAATGGACCAACCTTTGAGGTGGGCCTGAAGACGTTCTGGTGAAGATGCTTGCAATGGCAACGGGTCCATTGGTTTAGACCAGGGATGTCCAACCTTGACAGCTTTGAGACTTCAACTCCCAGAATTCATAGCTTACTGAGGAATGTAAATCCTCACCCCAATCTTTCTGTCATTTAATCACAGGGGTTGCAAAAGTGATCAGGAGCTCAGTATACAGGCAGTCCTCAACCTACGGCTGCGATTGAGCCCAAAACTCCCGTGGCCAAGTGAGACAGTTGTTATGTGAGTTTTGCCCTATTTTACTACCTTTCTTGCCACCGTCGTTAAGCGAATCACTGCAGATGCTAAGTTAGGATCCCGGTTGTTAAGCGAAACTGGCCTCCCCAATGGACTTCGCTCATCAGAAGGCCGCCAAAGAGGATCACGTGACCCTGGGACACTGTCATCGTCATAAATATGAGTTGCCAAGCGTCCGAATTTTGATCACATGACCCTGGGGATGCGGCAATGGTCATAATGCCGTTGTAACTTCAAACGGTCACTAAACGAACTGTTGTAAGTTGAAGATTATCTCAGCAATTCTATCTCCGCTTCGTAATGTGGCACCTCCCATACGAAATTGTCCTTCCACTCTGTGGTTTTATCCCTCCCCACCCGCTCTTTTCAAACTTCGAAAAGGTGTGTCAAGGTTCCAGTTAACACACCCAACGGAAACAAAACTCCGAGGCGGACATATTCCTCAAAGTATAGATTTATTAGGCCTGTCATATTTGCACATCTGGGAAAAACTTGACTCTGAAGGACCCAAGGTTTTCCCCATTCAAATCAAACCCCAAAGTTCTTCCCCTCAGGCCGTCACATGGTCGAACCAGGTCGCAGTCACCATCCTGTCTGGCTTTGGTCCACGCCTCTCCAACACCTGGTAGAACGTCCTTGGCTCTCCCGGGAAAGAATGTTGTTTTGGCTACACATCCCCAGGTATCTCTATCTCCCCCCTTACGTTCTCACAGCTCCAACCAGCCTTGTTGTGGCAGCCCTGAAGATGCCCCCAAAATGGCTCCAACCTAAAAAATGGCTTCAGGGCTGACAAGATGTTTTCGAATTTTCCTCCCGCCACACTTCTCCCGGCGCGATTGTTCGCCTCCAGGTCTTAATCTACACCATGCCAGGGTTCCAAGTAACACACCCAACAGCAAACCAAACTCCGAGGCAGGGAGCTTCCTCAAAGAATAGTTTTATTGGATATGTCATATTGGCACAGTTCTGGTGAAAACCGACTCTGAAGATTCCCGCGGTTTTCACCTAATTAAAAGTAAAAGTTTTTCCCTCAACCCCAAACAGTCAGTCACATGGTCCAATCAAGTTGCTGTCTGGTTGCCTGGTGACATCACTCCTCCTCTCTCTGACCAGGTGTGAGAATGTCCTTGGTTCCCAAGAGAAAGTATTTTGTTTTGGCTACAAGACCCCAGCTATCTCTAATCCCCCCCCTCTGTATCCCTCAGCTCCAGTGTGGCAACACTGAAGTGGTCAAAATGGCTTCGGTTAGGTCAGCTGCAGGGTTGACACACCAATACTTCACCTCTTTTAATATCGAACCCAGGGACTCTCAATAAAGTTCTTGATAAACAGGTCAGATCAATGCCGTCCATTTGACTGTCCGACAGCCTTTGGAAAGGACGGCGGTCAACTTCCTTTCTCTTTTTTTTCCTTCTGTTTTTATTCGGGGGGGGGGGAATTAAAATGCAAAAGTCCAAAAGAATTTAAAAAAAAAAAAAGCACAACAATCTTTTTTAATGAAGGCAGCACAAAATTGTTGCATTACACCTGTTTTGGGGATTTGCTAGGGAAGGAACCAGCCATTGTGGAATCCACCCTCAGATCTCTTAAGATCCCTTTCGTCCTCCACTTTCAACTTGACTGCTTTAAAAAATAAAAATCCATCTGTAGGTGAAGGTCAGCTCTAAAAAAAAAAAAAAAAACCACGCACATACACACAATATCCCACCACACTGTCAGGGTCGGCAGCATCAAAAGGTTGTGCCTGAGCAGAGCCCCCCCAAAAAATCCCGTTTTAATTATGCAAATTTGAAGGAAGTCGGGAAGATGGTTGACGCCTGGCTTTATCGAAGTGTGGCCGTGACAAATGGCAGATGTCCATATAAGCATCTGCCACGGCGCATACATTAAGAGCATCAATACTGACCCTCGTCTCCTTGTCCATCTGCATCACTTCCGCACAATCTTAGTGTCATAGTCTGGGCCTCGGTTGCTGATTGCTGAACCCAACTTAGCATTAAGGAGAAACTTCCTGACAATTGGAACAATTTATCCGTGGAACACCTTGCCACCAGAGGTCGTGGGTGCTCCAGCCCTGGAGGTCTTTAAGAAGAGATCGTCTGAAATGGTACAGGGTTTCCTGCCTGAGCAGGGGGTTGGACTAGATGACCTCCAAGGTCCCTTCCAACTGTGCTGTACTCTTATTTACTCCTGTAAACGGCTTGCCTCCAGACGTCGTGGGCGCTCCAACACGGCAGGTTTTTAAGAAGAGATTGGACAGTCATTTGTCTGAAATGGTGTAAGGCTTCCTGCTCAACCGGGGGTTGGACTAGAAGACCTCCGAGGTCCCTTCCAGCTCTGTTATTCTGATTTAGGCCAAGAGGGAGACATATTATCCAGATCTATGCAAGAATTAAGGAGAAATTTCCTAACAGTGAGAACAATCAATGGAATAACTTGGCCTCCAAAAGTTGTAGGTGCTCCATCACTGGAAGTTTTTTAAGAAAAGACTGGACAGTCACTTGTCTGAAATGGTATAGTGCCGTGATGGCGAACCTATGGCACACGTGCCACAGGTGGCACGTGTAGCCATATCAATGGGCATGCCAGCTCAGCTCCGGCACGCATGCACGTGCCAGCCAGCTGATTTCCGGGCCTTCTGGACCCACCAGAAGTAGGGAAACAGGATGTTTCCTGCCTCTGGAGGACATGGGGGGGTGGGGAAGGCCTGTTTTTCCTTCTCAACTGGCTCCAGATCCTCTCTATGCATCTGGGGAGGGCGAAAACAGCCTTCCCCACCCCCTTGGAGGCCCGAAACGGCCCGTTTCCCAACTTCCGATTGAACAGGAAGTGACTTTTTTTGCTGTCCCCAGCCTCCAGATACTCCTAGAGAGGAGGGACAGCAAAAAATGTCACTCCCTGTCCAACCAGAAGCTGGGAAATGGGCCGTTTTGGGGATCTGGAGGACCTCCGAGGGGGTGGGGAAGGCTGTTTTCGCCCTCCCCAGATGCATAGAGAGGATCTGGAGCCAGGTGAGAAAGAAAAACGGGCCTACCGGGCCATCGTGTGCCAGGAGTGGGGGGGGGCACATGCGCAGGGCGGGGCGCATAGAATTATGGGTGTGGGCGTGCACACATGCAAACCTCCCCCACCACCACCCCTCCTGGCACACGATGGCAAAAAGGCTAGCCATCACTGGTATAGGATCTCCTGTTTCATCAGGGGGTTGGACTAGAACAGGAGTCTGCAACCTTAAATATTCAAAGAACCATTTGGGCCCATTTCCCACAGAAAAGAAGACATCGGGAGCCACCAAACCTGGGTGGGTGTGGCCAACTCGACATCACTCACTTCTACTAGTCACATGACACCCCCCCCAGCCACGCCTACCCAGCCAGTCATTAAGACAGAGAACCAGTTGTTAAAAAATACCGGGAATCCCAAAACTCTTTTGATCTCTCTCCCTCTCTCTCTCCCCCTCCCTCCCCCCCTCTCCCCGCCCTCTCTGTATCTCTCTGTCTCTGCCCTGGCTGCTTCTTCCCCCGCCATCGCCCTTACCTTCTCAGGCCAGGCAAGGAGTGACTGGGAGGAGAGGGAGAATGATGGGGCGAGCTAGTAGAGGGCCCAAAGAGCCGCATGCGGCTCCGGAGCTTCAGGTTGCTGACACCTGGACTAGAAGACCTTCCAAGGTCCCTTTCAACTCTGTCATTCCGTTAATTAACCAGTGGAACAGCTTGCCACCAGAAGTTATGGATTCTCCATCACTGGAGGCTTTTCAGAAAAGACCCGACCGACACTTGTTCGAAATGGTTTAGAGCAGAGGTGGTATTCAGCTGGTTTAGACCGGTTCATCTGAACTGGTAGCGGAAATTGTGAGTAGACCACGCCCATCCGCCCCGGCTCTATGCCACCCTATTTAGGCAGGTTTTTTGAGGCCGAGTGCATGCGCAGAAGGCCGGGCACATGGTCACATTTGCGAACCGGTAGGGAAATTAAGTGAATACTACCCCTGGTTTAGAGTCTCTTGCTTTAACACGGGGTTGGACTAGAAGACCTCTAAGATCCCTTCCCGCTCTACTCTTTTTGAACGATTGATTGATTGATTTTCCACCCAGTTCTGCATATTTCTTCACCTAGTCTGGAGGCTCCGCAGAAGGATAGTGCCCGGTGCGAAACCCCCCACTATTACCGGAGTTATTGACAACTTCCATTAAACTCCCATTAACCCCTGACACGTGTAGCCTTCTGAAGCCCAAACTCCGAACGCCTGTCATTTTCGACAGGGATTGTGCAAACAACACTCGGTCACCCCTGCCGAGCAGATGGTACTTTGTCACCCAACATTATGAAACTGAAGTTATTAAAAACCATTTACAGCCTCGGGGCAGGAAGGGGAGACGGAAGAATCAATGACTGTCAAATAGAAACGGACGGGAATCGGTGACGGGGGGAAAAACAGAAATGAGATTTTTTTTCTCCCCCCCGCCCCCCCGCTCTCTTTCCAATCCGTCAAAAGAAATCCGCGAGAATCAAAAACTTCAACCAGCCAAAGCGGTCTCTCGGGATAGTCCCTTTAAATTTAAAAGTTCTCCACTTGGAAACATTCAATCAGGAATTCCTGGACCGTTTGTCCTCGAGTTACAACCGCCATGGAGCCCAAAGTTTCCGTGGCTAAGAGAGATAGTTGTTAAGTGAGCTTTGCCCCGTTTTATTACTTTTCTCGCCTGAGTTGTTAAGTGAATCACTGCGGTGGTTCAGTTAGTCACACGGTTGTTCAGTGAAACCGGCTTCCCCATGGACTTGGCTTGTCAGAAGGTCGCAAAAGGGGATCATTTGACCCCGGGACATTGCAACCGTCATAAATGCGAGTCAAACATCTGAATTTTGATCACGGGACCACGGGGATTGTTTATTGATTTATATTTCATTATTTCTTAACTCTCCATCTCCCTCCAAGAGACACCCTGGGTGCAATGGTGAAATCCATTTCTTTTTACTACTGGTTCTGTGGGCGTGGCTTGGTGGGCGGGGTGTGGCTTGGTGGGTGTGGCTTGGTGGGCGTGGCAGGGGAAGGATACTGCAAAATCCCCATTCCCACCCAACTCTGGGGCCAGCCAGAGGTGGTATTTGCCGGTTCTCCAAACAGCTCAAAATTTCCGCAACCGGTTCTCCAGAACCTGTCAGAACCTGCTGGATTTCACCCCTGCCTGGGCAGCCTACAATATTCCCCACTAAAATGAAAACACTGAAATCAGAATAATTTGGGACTGAAAGTTTTAAAACCCATCAAAACAATATTGTAAAAATTTCCTGGAGCTGAGGAATTCCAAAATGGGGAATTAGCTGTGTTAATACAGGTGGAGGGAGGGTCCCATGGGCCCAGCCATATGGGCCTCGGTGTCCCCTGTGCGAGACCGATTGAGTTGTCTGTCTTTCTGCTGTGTTTCTTAGTTATTCTTCCGCCTTGATTTCCCCATAAATATCCCCGTTATCTATTCCCGGGTCTATAACCCACTTTAATCAGGGTCTACATTGCAAAGTGATGGATCTGTACATTCGTCAGACACTTCCTTCCGCCTCTTCCGTCAAACAGTTTTATAAACCCAACTTCGCCCTCATTAGCTCCCTTAAAGAGAAACCCGTGACATTTTAATTTAATAAATTACCCAGATGCCTTTATAAAAACTTGGCCTTTCCGCTTTATTTGCCGTACGTCTCGGCTCACATCTGGCCCAGACGTTGACAGATGTGCTTCAAAGGTTTTCAAGAACATTACCCTTTCATTTGGGCTTTTTGCTGCCAAGTAGCAAAATGTTGGAGTGAAAATCTGGGTGGCAAAGACGACGGTTTTTTGGGGGGGGGTGGGGTGCAGTTTTCATCTCTGTTGTAAGCATATAAAGCCAGAAACTTTCCCTACATCCCTTGCATACCTCTCTCTTTCTTTCCATACAGGGGGTCCTTGGCTTACAACCACAACGGAGTCCAAAATTTATGTCGCTAAGTAAGGTGGCACTTAAGGGAGAGTTTTGCCCCAATTTTACAACTTGCCTTGCCGCTCTTGTTAAGGGAATCGCTGCAACTGTTAAGTCAGGAATGTGGTCATTAAATGAATCTGGCTTCCCCGTTGACTTTGCTCATCCAGAAGGTCGCAAAAGGGGATCATGTGACCTTGGGGACGCCATGACTGTCGTAAATATGAGTCAGTTGCCAAACATCTGCATTTTGATCACATGACCCTGGAGATGCTGCAACGGTTGGAAGTGTTAAAAATGGACATAAGCAGTGGTGGGATTCAGCCGGTTTGCACCTATTCGGGAGAACCGGTTGTTAACTTTCTAAGCAGTTCGGAGAACCAGTTGTTGGAAGAAATTTTATTTTATTTTTTTCCCACTTCACAGGGCTAATCCTGTAAGGAAGGCAGGAAGGAAGCATTCTGGTGGTATTTCTAGCCTAATCTTTATTGCCCTGCTTACAGAAACTGCCTCTCTGGTTAACCCTTATTACATTGTAACAGTGAGTGAGGTTGAGTTGGCCACGCCAACACGGTCACAGCACCACTGAGCCACGTCTACCTGGCTGGTCATTAGGGCAGAGAACCGGTTGTTCCCACCGCTGGACATAAGCCACTTGTTTTGGTGCCATTGTAACTTTGAATGGTCACTAAAAGAATGGTTGTAAATTGAGGATTAGCTTATTTCATCCTTAACCTGGAACTAACCCTGTTTGGTTAGGAAGAAGTCTTCCAGATATTGCCCTTGGTGTCTTCTAATCAGTCTTCACTGTTAGTGACTCTCTGGACAAGTGCAGAGTAGTGGAGGAGGAGGAGGAGGAGGAGGAGGACTGTTGGGCCCTATGTGTTGTTCTGACCCAGCCTTAGCAGAAGCAAGAAACAGACTCCTTGTCACGAAAAACCCTCTTTATTTACCTCTTGTGAATTAATGGCATTCAGCCACCGAAAAGTCCAGGCAATAGTCCTTCAAGGAGTTAACGACAGTAACAGACTTTATCAGTTCCTTGCAATAATTGCAAGGCCGTGAGCTCCCAGCCGAAAGGCTGCAAATTAAGTTCTGGCAAGCAGTCTTTGTGGCACGAAACACCATGAGCAAAATCTTCAGAAATCCGAACGGTTGTCTCCTACGACCACCACTCCCCTTTTCCTTCTATTTATTCCCCAGCCAAGGAGGGGCCATTCAGCATCCACATGTGCTTTGCTTCCCGAGTCGACTCCTTGTCCTGCGTTATTCTCCTCTCCTAACAGCTCTGCGCATGCATGCAACTTGAACAGGCCCCAGCTGTTCTTCCTCCCCATTTGTCTCAGCTTCCGAAGACAGCTGCCTCTCCGGTGGCTTGGAAATGTCGGATGGTCCTGACTCTATCTCTGCATCTGACACAGAGCATCCATCGGAGCCTTCCCCAGATTCTAGAACTGGCCCAAGTTCCTCCCCAACCTCCTCACTGTCCGAGTCTGCTGCCAGTTCCACTGGCAGTTGGTGGGCCACAACAGGTGTTATCAAAGCTTAGTTGCTACTGCAGACGTTTCATTACCAAAGTAGGTAACGTCATCCGTTCTAGAAAGGAGGGAGTTTGCAGAGTGGAGGAGGTTGATTGTGGGGTCCTTGGTGCTCTCTTGGTTGTTGGTGATCCAACTGGGTCACATCATCAATATGTCAATTGTGGGGTCCTTGATGCTCTCGGGGAGTTGAAGTCCACCCATCCTAAAGTTGCAGAGGTTGTGAAACACTGCTCTAAGACATCCAACTATCGTTAAAGGAGACCCAAAACTTCCTCCATCTTTCTACAGCCTCCATTAATCATCTTCCTTCTTCACCAGGAGTGAATTTATGATGGCCATCTAACAAAATGAAATTCAATGGAGAAAAAAGCAAGGTTCTACATTTAGGCAAGAAAAACCAAATGCACAGGTACAGTATAGGTGGTACCTTGCTCAATAGTAGTAATTGCGAGAAGGATCTTGGCATGGACAACCATTTAGATAGGAGCCAGCCGTGTGCAGCAGCTGCCAAAAAAGCCAACACAGTTCTGGGCTGCATCAACAGAGGGATAGAATAAAAATCCCGTGAAGTGTTAATACCACTTTATAAGGTCTTGGTAAGGCCACACTTGGAATCCTGCATTCAGTTTTGGTTGCCACAATGTAAAAAGGATGTGGAGACTCTCGAAAGAGTGCAGAGAAGGATAACAAAGATGATTAGGGGACTGGAGGCTAAAACATATGAAGAATAGTTGCAGGAACTGGGTTTGTCTAGTCTAATGAAGAGAAGGACTGGGGGAGACATGATAGCAGTCTTCCAATATCTCAAGGGCTGCCCCAAAGAAGCGGGAGTCAAGCTCTTCTCCAAAGCACCTGAGGGCAGGACAAGAAGCAATGGGTGGAAACTAACCAAGGAGAGAAGCAACTTAGAACTAAGGAGAAACTTCCTGACAGTGAGAACAATTAATCAGTGGAACGACTTGCCTCCAGAAGTTGTGAATGCTCCAAGACTGGAAGTTTTTAAGAAGAGGTTGGATAACCATTTGTCTGAAGTGGTGTAGGGTTTCCTGCCTGGGCAGGGGGTTGGACTAGAAGACCTCCAAGGTCCCTTCCAACTCTTATGTTTTGTTATGTTTTGTTATGTTATGTTATGTTATGTTATGTTATGCTATGCTATGCCATGCCATGCCATGCCATGCCATGCCATGCCATGCCATGCCATGCCATGCCATATCATATCATATCATATCATATCATATCATATCATATCATATCATGCACCCCCGGCTCTTTTCTGCAGTCTCCCTCCTCTGTTGGGTTTCTTGTGGCGTGCTCTTCCTCCCTTCCTTTCCACCTCTCCAGAATCACTTCTTTAATTATTGAGCACCCAGCCCGTAAAGCAAGCTGTTTTAATTTTAGTTATTGTTTCCTTAATTGCAGATCAGGTTGTGAAAATGGGCCCCTGGGGAGGGGGGGGAGGTCTTCTGAATGACTGGCCAGCAGCCCTCGATTGCTGATGGGAGCATTTAGAAAAAGGAGGTGGATGCCTGACCCGCAATACACCGCTTGCCATGACAAGGAGCTCACGGCAGCCCCAGTCGCCTGTCCGGCAGAGAGGAAACTTCTATCTGGGTGATAGAATTTCCTGAAAGTGTGAATGCTGGGTAGATGGTTCCCCAGGGAATAGAAGAGCGGGGTCCTTGGTGCTCTCTGAGCTTGGTGGTTTTCTTGTGGATGTTTCATGACCCAACTAGTTAACATCATCAGTGCTAGAATGGAATGGGGTTTGTGAGGAGGAGGAGGAGGAGGAGGAGGAGGAGGAGGAGGAAGAGGAAGAGGAAGAGGAGGAGGAGGAGGACAACGCCTGTGGGGTCCTTGGTGCTCTCTGAGTTTGGTGGTTTTCCTGCAGACGTTTCATGACCCAACTAGTTAACATCATCAGTGCTAGAATGGAATGGGGTTTGTGAAGAGGAGGAGGAAGAGGAGGAGGAGGAGGAGGAGGAGGAGGAGGAGGAGGAGGAGGAGGAGGAGGAGGAGAACGCCTGTGGGGTCCTTGGTGCTCTCTGAGTTTGGTAGTTTTCTTGCAGATGTTTCATGACCCAACTAGGTAACAACATCAAGTCTAGAAGAGAGTGGGGTTTGCAGAGAGGAGGAGGAGGAGGAGAGGAAATGGACTATGGGATCCTTGAGCTCTCTGAGCTTGGTTGTTTTCTTGCAGACATTTCATGACCCAATTAAGTATCTGCATCAGTGCTAGAAGCGAGGAGGATTGTCTCTGTTTATATAGAAGTGGCTTGCTCTGGTGGGAGCATTCTTGGTGATCCTTTGATATATTTGGTTTCCTTGCAGGCGGAAGAGATTGGCTCGTCTCTCTTCCACTCCCACAATTCCTGGATTCTATGAGTCCTTTTCTCCCAATCCCACCTCCTGTGTAGCAACCCAACCACATCAAAATACTATCATTAAGTACCAAAAAATGTATGTTGCTTGCAGGTTCTTCCCAGCGGAATCGATCAATCTCTTCAATCAACAAGGTATAGTTAGGTACAAAATTATTTTGCTTTTTTTCTTTCTTTCTTTTTTAACACCTGAAACTGGTTCTCCTCCCAGAACTCCACCGAGTATTTCTTTTCTTTTTTCTTTTTTTAAAAAAATTCCGTTCTTAAAATAGTCAATATTTAGTTTCCAATCTCCATTTCCCTTGTTATCTACCTCGGAATCTAAAACCTCTGAAATGCGAATGATTGACGATGGACTGAGAAAAATAAAAAAATCCAGGTTAAAAAGTATAAATAATTCACATGCCGTATTAAACAGGCCAGAGGAGGGGGGAAAAAACCCAAAAGATCGACACGGGCTTTTATTATTAGCCAGGGGTGGGGGTGGGTCAAATTTAAATAAATGTAATATTTATTAAAAATTCTTCCTCTCTTTTTTATTTTGTGCTGTTACCTGAGATTCGTAAAACTTTTGAATTGTGTCAGTGTCGTGAACTCCAGATGATCTGCAAATACTTTGGATCAATGTAAACTACATCGCCTTATATTCAAAAGAAATATATATACATATACATACATACATACATACATACATACATACATACATACATACAACTTTTACACACAGTAGCCTCTGGCTGCGCCCAGTCTAGGAAAACGAAGGAACAGGGAAATGAGTCCACGAAGGAAGGGAGAAACAAGCAGTCCTGCAGACTCCAAATGTCTGTACTGGCACACCAAACTCTACCAATTCAGCATTTATTCCTGATAAATGTCCCTCCCCACAGCATCTCCTTCAATCTCAGTCCCCAGGCGTGCCTTGTGAAGAGGGGAGAGGCGCTCTCCTCCCAAGTTGTTGGCTCGGCCTGCGCTGTTCCCGCCTTCTCTCCACTCTCCGTGCTCAGGGATCAGGAGGCGGCAGTCCTTGCTCCTCGCCTGAGCTCCGTCGCTCCTCATGTCCATTGCTTATCCTCTCTAGGTCATGCGTCCCAATCCTGAGGTGCCTTGGGCTGCCTCGGCCTGCTCCTCCCCACATTCCTCAGAAGCCAACAAAGCCGCCCTCTCAATCTCCGTAGGCTCCAGCTCCTGCTCGTCCTCTGCAGATTCAGGCTCCGATAAGGGGGTGGGGTGGGGTGGGGATGACAGCAGGGGTGAAATGCTCCCGGTTCAGGTTTAGTTGTTCTTTTTTTAGACCTAGCCATTTAAAGTTTAGGAAGTTTTAAATTTAGCTGCTTTTATATAAAAATAAAAATAAAATAAAATAAAATAATATTTGTGCAGCTTTCTGAGATTTAGTGTGTTTCTGTAGTGTTTCACTCTATCTACATAATCACACAAAATCTCACAAAGCTGTATGTGGAATTTTGTGTGTGTGAAGTATGAAAGTTGGTTTTTTGGGCTTTTTGTGGCTGTGTGAGGTTCCTGCTTGTTGCAGGGGCCATTTTGGGTCTAGCACAGCTGCTTTTACATTGTGGGTGAGCCAGTTGTGTTGTGTTGTGTTGTGTTGTGTGTATGTAAAGTGTGAAAGTTGTTTTTTTGGGCTTTTTGTGGCTGTGTGAGGTTCCTGCTTGTTGCAGGGGCCATTTTGGGTCTAGCACAGCTGCTTTTATATTGTGGGTGAGCCAGTTGTGTTGTGTTGTGTTTTGTAGGTTAAAAAAGGGCAAAGAAGTGACATTGACTTGGCCACGCCCACCTGACCAACAAGCCACGCCCTCCCAGTCACCTTACCGCCAAGCCCTGCCCACTAATTAAGCCACGCCCACATAACCGGTAGCAAAAAAAAATAGATTTCACCCCTGGATGACAGCAATCTTCATTTTTTTTTTTTTTTTTGCATTTTTAAAACAAGGGGCATTTTACATGTTTAACATTTGCATTTTGGTCTTGCATTTCAAAACAAGGGGGACACAGAACTGCCATTGTCCTTTTGAAAAAGAGCTATTCTTTGATAACACACATGCACAAGACAGACACACACAAACACACAAATCTGTATGTCAAGAGGCCAGTTGGAACAAAAAACATACATATTCATGAAACAATTTCCTCCCAGTAGGAAATTATTTGCAAAAACAGTGGGCATTAGGCAAAGCTGCAAACAAAAATGCAGGGTTATTTATTTATTTATTTATTTATTTATTTATTTATTTATTTATTTATTTATTTATTTATTTATTTATTTTCACATTTTTGGGAGAAAGAGGCCATAAAATAAACACACGGTTGCAAGATTCCTGGTGTAATTGGAAACAGCAAGTCTGAATCACAGCTGCCATGTTGTGATTCCTTTGTGTGTTGTCGTGCCCAAATCTAACTGTTTCTTTCTGCTTTGGGAGTGGGGGGGCAGGGAAATTATTCAAGGGACTAGTTCAAGGGAGGGTTTTTCAAAACAGAAAAAAACGCTTTGCCACAAAGGGAAAAACAACAACAACAACAACAACAACAAGCCCTTGCTGGAGGTATCCTGGTCTGTTACGTGTCAAACAGCATTAGGAACTGAAAATTGAAAGTAGGGCACAGAGCAGAAATGGGATATTTCATGGTTTCTTTGCACAGATAGTCTGTGTGCAACCTTCGTTTTTCCTGCTATCATAGAAGGACGGTTGAATGGTTTCAAAATTATTAAATCTTAATTAAATTTGAAATTTCAAAATTATTATTTTTATGGTTACGCAAGTACTAGCACTGATGATGCGACCTAGTTGGGTCGTGAAACGTCTGCAAGAAAACATCCAAGCTCAGAGAGCACCAAGGACCCCACAGTCCTCCTCCTCCTCCCCCTCCTCCTCTCTTCAAATCCCACTCCTTTCTAGCACTGATGAGGTTACCTAGTTGGGTCATGAAAGGTCTGCAACAAAGCAACCAAACTCACAGAGCTTCAAGGAACCCAGAATTCAATCACGAGTTACAGAATATTCTCTTCTGGTTTAACCTCCGATCCCCTAATAATTTTTGTTACTCTCCTCTGCACCCTTTCTCCGGTCTCACTCTTTTATGGAGCAAATTCTGCTCGGTTCGCCATTTTCTCCTTCCCCTCCTGCTGATCATTTAACATGCCAAAAAGAACTTGAAACAGTGGCACTTATTTCTTTTGTCTCTCCCAAATGAGGATTTATTCATTTATTCAGCAAGGTTAAGGACCCTGAAACGTGCTGTCAAGATCTTTTAGCTCCTCGTTCTTTCAAACCTCACATCCATTATATACAGAAATCCTTAGCGTTCTTGTGATCTCTCCCACTGCCCCTCTCTCTTCTTCTCTCTCTCTCCCTTTCTCTCTCCCTCTCTCTTTCCCTCCGTCCCTCCCTCTGTCTTTTTCTCCCTCTTTTCCTCCCTCTCGCTCTCATCCTCTCTCTCTCCTCTCTCTCCCTTCCCCTCTCTTTCCCTCCCTCTCTCCCTTTCTCTCATCCTCTCTCTCCCTCCCTCTCTACCTTTCTCACACTTTCTTTCTCTCTCCCTTTCTCACACTCTCTTTCCCTCTCCCTCCCTCTGTCTTTTTCTCCCTCTTTCCCTCCCTCTCCCTTTCTCTCACCCTCTTTCCCTCCCTCCCTCCCTCTGTCTTTTTCTCCCACTCCCTCTTTCCCTCCCTCTCTCTCCCTTTCTCTCATCCCCTCTCTCCCTCCTCCCTCTCTTTCCCTCCCTCTCTCCCTCCCCTCTCTCTCTTTCCCTCCCTCTCTCCCTTTCTCACACTCTTTCCCTCTCCCTCCCTCTGTCTTTTTCTCCCTTTCCCTCTTTCCCTCTCCCTTTCCCTTATCCTCCCTCCCTCCCTCTATCTTTTTCTCCCTCTCCCTCTTTCCCTCCCTCTCCCTCCCTTTCTCTCATCCTCTCTCTCCCTCCCTCTCTCTCCCTTTCTTACACTCTCTTTCCTTCTCCATCCCTGTCTTTCTCTCCCTCTCCCTCTTTCCCTCCCTCTCTCCCTTTCTCTCATCCCCTCTCTCCCTCCTCCTTCTCTTTTCCCCTCCCTCTCCCTTTCTCTCACCCTCTCTCCCTCCTCTCTCTCTTTCCCTCCCTCTCTCCCTTTCTCTCATCCTTTCCCTCCTTCTCTCCCTTTCTCACACTCTTTCCCTCTCCCTTCCTCTGTCTTTTTCTCCCTTTCCCTCTTTCCCTTCCTCTCCCTCCCTTCCTCTCATCCTCTCTCTTCCTCCTCCCTCTCTCTTTCCCTCCCTCTTTTTCTCCCTCTCCCTCTTTCCCTTCCTCTCCCTCCCTTCCTCTCATCCTCTCTCTTCCTCCTCCCTCTCTCTTTCCCTCCCTCTTTTTCTCCCTCTCCCTCTTTCCCTTCCTCTCCCTCCCTTTCTCTCATCCTCTCTGTTCCTCCTCCCTCTCTCTTTCCCTCCCTCTCTCTCTCTCTCCCCTCCCATTCAAGAAGATTTTTTTTTTCCAAGGCAAAATTTGCTGGTACAAACCTAATGGCGCAATCCATCTCTCCCTCCCTCTCATCATCACCTCGGTATAATGTTATTAAGGAAAGATTGAAATCGCAGGGTTTGTGTGAGGGAAAAGTTATTTCTCAATTGCTGGGCCTATTAATGGCTTTTGGAATGGACAAGTAAATAAGCCAATCCGAAAGCAGCTAATAGGTTTGAATCTACCGGGTTTTTATAGACCCTCCCCTAACTGTCACAGTCGACAGTATAAGAGGAGATTCGTGACAGAAAACCGTTGGCAGTTCAGAAGGCAGTTTGGAGGGTTCTCTTCAGCTCTTCTGTTAGAAAACGGGGGGCAGTTTGGAAGTCAGTTAGAAGGGCGGTTCTGATGCCGTTTTGATGGTTTACAAGACTCTTCCTTCTGAGGAAGAATAGCCAGAACTAACATCGCTTAGAGCGGTTACATATAATGTCGCTACTACCTTTTTAAGGATATGTTTACAATTACACGGGAAGAAACCCGAGATATTAACTGTACACACACAAACACACACACACACACACATATATATATCTGTCTTCTTAAGTTTTCGCGGGTGTGTATATGCAAAAAATTAAAATCTCGGGTGTTTTCCCGCGTCATGTTAAATAAGTTAATTAAAATGTTTAAAATTCTGATTAAAATCCTAGCTTAAAATCTTCTAAAAATCCTTACAGAGCACTCTGCAAGGTCCTTTAAAACCTTTAAAACCTTAGCTAAAATCCTACCAGAACCTTAAAAGTTTTTATTTTAAAAACTTTTAAGGTTCTGGTAGGATTTTAGCTAAGGTTTTAAATGATTTTGCAGAGTGCTCTGTAAGGATTTTTAGAAGATTTTAAGCTAGGATTTTAACCAAAATTTTAAACATTTTGATTAACTTATTTAACATGACGTTGGAAAACACCCAAGATTTTAATTTTTTGCATATATATATATATATCTGACAGGATATTTATTGTTATATTAATAAAAACATTTATTGTTAACTAGTTCAGAGGCTCATTTGTTAAAGTAGATCTTAATCGAGATAAAGGTTTACAGTACATTGATTTATTTCCTCCACTCGACAGTTTGGGAGAAAGCTTCTCCTAGCTGGACAAAAAGCAAGATATTATTTTATTGAGTTTTAGTGTCTCGAACAGCCCAGAACCTTCTGGAAGATTTTTGAATCTTCCAGCTTCAATCAGCAGCCAATAGCGGGTGAGAATTTCAGCCTGCTAAACCAGGGGATGTACATTTAGCTGGCCACCTACATGCTAAAGTCTCATTTAATTTGACGGTGACATGTCCACCCTGAACGAAGGAGAAATTTCTTTTCTTTTCTTTTTTTTAATATACTTTATTGAATTTTTCCATAATAAAAAGAAAATATACAATCTCTATCTCCTTCAGAGGTACAGTGTTTATACAATTTGGTGAATCATACGTTAAATAAACTTCATCCTTAGCTATACAATATTCTATGCAATATAACTCGAATTCGAATACAAAACAGGTCATATCCTGGGCAGTATAGAAATCTAATAAAATGAAATGAAAAAAATGAAAATATCCTAAAATCATGTTTTTATCTTGTTCTTCAACCAATTATACCAGTTTCCCCATACTTCATAATATTTAGATTTCTCCTCATTATTTAACTCACTCGTCAATTTTGCCATTTCTGCGCACTCTAGGATTTTGTTTATTAATATTTCTTCTGAGGGTATAGATTTATTTTTCCAGTATTTCGCAAAGGCTAGTCTAGCCGCGGTTGTAATCTGGATTATGAATCCAGATAATCCGAAGGAGAAATTTCATGACAGTGAGAACAATCCCAACTCTGTCATTCTCCTGTTCTCTCATTGTCTCATTCTCTTATTCTAGGTAGGTTCTCCTTCTTGAGCAGGGGTTGGACTAGAAGACCTCCAAGGTCCCTTCCAACTCTGTTGTTCTCTATTCTGTATGTCGTTTTCTTGACAACAGTATGGAAATGGACAATGGTCTTCTTCTAGGGGTTTTATTTTATTTATTTATTTTTGCAACTTTCCAGTTTAGTTTACAATCCTGAATTTCTGGGGGTCTCACACGCAACTGCTAATAAGTTTGTTCTTGCTTTCGTCTTCAGTATAAGGTGAGGTTGGCTGTGCCTTGCATTGAGGGAGCCAGTTTGGTCAAGTAGTTGAGGCACCAGACTAGAAAGCGGGAGATGTGTTCAAGTCTTGCCTTAGTCACGAAAGTCACCTGGGCATTTTTGGGCCAATCACCAGGAGGCTCTGAGTTCTGGTCCTGCCTTAGCAGTGAAAGCCAACTGGATGACTTTGGGGCAGCTCAGGGGGTGGGGTGGTGTAAATAGGAGGAGGGAGATGTATTGGACCTGTTCACCACCTTGAATTATTTGTAACAATAATAATCAATCAATTAACCAACCAATCAACGAATCAATCAATCCTGAAACAAACAAAAAAGTTTCTTCCTTCCCTTCCCTTCCTCCCCTTCTCTCCGTCCCTCTGTTCCTCCCCCTCCCTCCCTTCCTTCCCCTCCCCTCCTCCCCTCTCCCCCTCCCTTCCTCCCTCCCCTTCTTTCTGTCCCTCTGTTCCTCCCCTCCCTTCCTTCTCACTCCCTTCCTTCCCCACTCTCTCCCTCCCTTCCTCCCTCCTTCCCTCCCTTCGTTCCTTCTTCCCTCTCCTTCCTTCCTTCCTCCCCTCCCCTCCTTTTCCTTCCTTCCTCTCTTCCTCCCTCCCTCCCTCCCTTCCCCTCTCTCCCTCCCTCCTTCCTTCTCCTCCCTCCCTCCCCTTTTCTCCTTCCCTCTGTTCCTCCCCCTCCCTCCCTCCCTTCCTTCCCCTCCCTCCCTCCCCCTCTCTCCCTCCCTCCCTCTCTCCTTTTCCTTCCTTTCCTTCCTTTGTTTCTTCTTCCCTCTCCTTCCTTCCTCACCTCATTCCTCCGCTCCTTTCTTTTTCCTTTTCCTTCCTTCCTTCTTTCCTCCCTCCCTCTCTCCCACCCACTTCCTCCCTTCCCCTCCCTCCCTCCTCTCTCTCTCTCTCTCTCTCTCCCTCCCTTCCTCCTTTTCTTTTCTTTCCTTCCCTTCCTTCATTCCTTTTTCCCTCTCCTTCCTTCCTCCCCTCCCCTCCTTTTCCTTCCTTCCTCCCCTCATTCCTCCCCTCCCTTCCTTTCTTCCTTCCTTCTTTCCTTCCTCCCTTCCTCCCTTCCTCCCTCCCTCCCTGCCTCCACCCTTCCCTTCCTTGGCTCCCTGTTTTTCTTTTGGCAATGAGTCTAGAAATCATCAGTTAGAACCGGACTGAGAATCTCCTTCCACAAGGATCCCAGATCACCATCAGGACGTTTTGAAATCTAAAGCAGCCAGTTCTTACTCGGAGAGATGAATCCCAGTCTTGGGGAGTCACCCTTCTTGGCCTGAGTCGAGGGCAGAACCCCAGGGCTGCTGATGGGGCTGGAATGATGGAGGCATTCATGTCATTACAGCAAGGAATTCTTCTGGTTTGGAGAAAGATGCTGGATGCTGGTGGAAGGCAACCCGTAAGACGGTTCCAAGGGAAGCTCCCTCGGGTGCCATTTATCTCCAGCAAGTTGTTTCAGCAAGGAAGGTTTGACAAAGATGAAGAACAGAAGGAAGGAAGGGGAGTCAATGTGGCAGCTGGATCGCTCTGGAACCAACCAGGTATGTTGGCAGAAGTCTAGGCGAGGATGAGGAGGAGCGTTTGGAAGCAAGAACCTCCAAACCAGCAAAGGAGATCCGGGGCTCCACCTATTCTCCAAGACACCCAAAGGCCAGACAAGGAATAATGGATGGAACCTGATCAAGGAGAGATTCAACCTAGAAATAAGGAGAAATTTTCTGGCAGGGAGAACCATCAACCCATGGAACAGAAGTTGCCTTCAGAAGTTGTGGGAGCTTCATCCCTGGAGGCTTTCAAGAAGAGGCTGGGCTGCCATCTGTCAGAAGTGGTGTAGTAGGGTCTCCTGCTTGGGTGGGGGTTAGACTAGATGACCTACCAGGTCCCTTCCAACTCTGTTATTCTATATTCAATGGAACAGAAGTTGCCTTCGGAAGTTGTGGGAGCTTCATCACTGGAAGCTGTAAAGAAGAGATTGGACTGCCATTTGTCAGAAATGGTGTAGGGTCTCCTGTTTGGGCGGAGCGGGGTTGGACTAGATGACCTACAAGGTCCCTTCCAGCTCTCTCCATCTGTTTAATCTGTTTATTTACCTTGGGAAGACTCTTCATGAATTATGGGAACCATGGAGCGGAGGACAAAATCTTGCCCCATTCCCAGCTGGTGTCTGCTGGCGATAACGGGCAAACTTTAGAAGAATTGATTATGGAGAACCATCCACATCCCACTCGCAGTTGCCAGGGCCTTGGCAGTGGGAAGAGGCTCCAGGTGTTCTTTTTAGGAGAAAAAGAGATTAAGAGTCAACATCAATCAAGTTTACGGCATATTCAAATGAGAAGAGGATGGATGATAAACGACCACCCACACCTGAAAGGGTCTCCTGAAGATTGCAGGAGGAGGAGGAGGAGGTGGAAATAAGGGACACTGGACAGAGCCATGGAATTAGAGTTTCAAATTGGGGAATTGGACCTTTCTCTTTCTCTCCTCTCCCTTTCTCCATCCTCCCCTCTTTCTTTCTCCCTCCCTCTCTCTCTCTCTCTCTCTTTCTTTCTTTCTTTCTTTTTCTTTTTCTTTCTTTCTTTTTCTTTCTTTCTTTTTTCAATCTATCTCTGTATCCCACTATCTCACTCTCTCTATCTCTCCTTCCCTTTCCTCCCCTCCCTCCCTCCTTTCTTTCTTTCTTTCTTTCTTTCTTTTTCTTTTTCTTTCTTTCTTTTTCTTTCTTTCTTTCATCTCTCTATCCCACTATCTCACTATCTCTCTATCTCTCCTTCCCTTTCCTCCCCTCCCTCCCTCCCTCCTTTCTTTCTTTCTTTTTCTTTCTTTCTTTCTTCTATATCTCTATCCCACTATCCCTCTATCTCTCTATTTCTACTTCCTTTTCCTCCCCTCCCTCCCTCCTTTTTCTTTCTTTCTTTCTTTCTTTCTTTCTTTCTTTCTTTCTTTCTTTCTTTCTTTCTTTCTTTCTTTCTTTCTTTCTTCTATCTCTCTATCCCACTATCCCTCTATCTCTCTCTTTCTCCTTCCCTTTCATCCCCCTTTCCTTCATTCCTTCCTCCCTCCCTCCCTCCTTTCTTTTTTCTTTCTTTCTTATCCCACTATCCCATTCCCACTATTCCACTATCTTTCCTTTCCTTTCCTTTCCTTTCCTTTCCTTTCCTTTCCTTTCCTTTCCTTTCCTTTCCTTTCCTTTCCTTTCCTTTCCTTTCCTCTCCTCTCCTCTCCTCTCCTCCCCTCCCCTCCCCTCCCCTCCCCTCCCCTTCATCCCACTTTTCCCCTCTCTTATCTACTGACTCTTCCTTTCCTTTCCCTTTCATTCTTCTTCTCCTTTTCTTTCCTTCCCTTCCCTTCCCTTCTCTTTCCCACCCTAGGAATCCAGAGAAAATGTTCAGCAAATCCAAGATTTAACAGGGTTAAATAACAGTACAGCATAGTTGGAAGGGACCTTGTAGGTCATCTAGCCCAAGCAGGAGACCCTACACCATTTTTGACAGATGGCAGTCCAGTCTTTTCTTGAAAGCCTCCAGTGATGAAGCTCCTACAACCTCCGTAGACAACTTCTCTTCCATGGGTTGATTGTTCTCCCTATCAGAAAGTTCCTCCTCATTTCCAGGTTGAATCTCTCCTTGTTCAGTTTCCATCCATTGTTCCTTGTCTGGCCTTCAGGTGCTTTGGAGAATAGCTTGACCCCCTCCTCCTCTCTGGGGCAGCCCCTCAAATATTGGAACACATCAGTGGTGGGATTCAAATTTTTTTATTACTGGTTCTGTGGGCGTGGCTTGATGGGCGTGGCAGGGGAAGGTTACTGCAAAATCCCCATTTCCTCCCAATCAGCTGGGACTCGGGAGGCAGAGAATAGATGAGGGCGTGGGCAGTCAGAGGTGGCATTTACCGGTTCTTCGAACTACTCAAAATTTCCACTACTAGTTCTCCAGAACTGGTCAGAACCTGCTGAAACCCACCTCTGGAACACATGCTATCATCATTTCAGACAAGTGACTGCCCAGTCTTTTCTTAAAAATCCTCCAGTGTTGGAGCATTCACAACTTCTGGTGGCAAGCTGTTCCACTGGTTAATTGTTCTTGCTGTGACTAAGTTTTTCCTTAATTCCAGGTTGCTTCTCTCCTTGATTAGTTTCCACCCATTGCTTCTCATCCTACCCTCAGGTGCTATGGAGAATAGAATAGAATAGAATAGAATAGAATAGAATAGAATAGAATAGAATAGAATAGAATAGAATAGAATAGAATTTTTTTATTGGCCAAGTGTGATTGGACACACAAGAAATTTGTATTGGTGTATATGCTGTCAGTGTTGACCACCTCCCCTTTTGGCAGCCCCTCAAATACTGGAATATTTCTATCATGCCCCCCCACCCCACCCCGTCCTCCTCTTCTCTAGACTAGTGGTACCCAAATCCTTCAACCGTTCTTCATATCTTTTAGCCTCCAGGCCTTTAATCATCTTATTCTTTCTCTGCATTTTCTCCCCAAAGTCTTAACATCATTTTTTGTAATATGGTGATTTGACCCTACCTCCCGCCCCCAACATCCTTCTCTTGATTGCTATATATATCTACTTTTTTAAAAAAAATCTTTGTGCAGAATTGGAAAAAAAAAAACCTTGCTTCTGGTGACCCGGATGTCTTCTTTATGGAGGAGGTTAGCTTGCTGAACTGAGCTGAACTGAGTTTGTTGAAGGCAATTAGAGAAGGCAAACCGCCAACATTCAGGCTCCGTGCCCAACCCCAGCAATAAATTCCCCACATTTTGCTGTCAGCCCTGGCTGTTTTGGAGAGCAACCAGCTCCCATCCATCTCTGACTTAAATAGCAACATTCCTATCCAAGAGGCTTGCAGAAAATCCCTCGCTTGTTGGAGATACGAGCATGTTCAAATAGAGTTAAGAGGAATTTTAGTACTTGGCAATACCTGGAACATAGAAGAAGGGACCTTGGAGGCCTTCTAATCCAACCCCCTGCTCGAGCTGGAGACCTTATATCTTTCTTATACATTGTCCAATCTCTTCTTGAAAACCTCCAGTGATGGAGCACCCACAACTTCTGGAGACAAGCTAGCTGAGTACCATATTTTTCGGAGTATAAGATGCACCTTTTCCCCCCCCCAAAAGGGGGATTAAAATTTAGATGCGTTTTATACACCCAATGTAGCCCCGCCCACCCACTGGCCCCCACCCTTTGGCCTCTGCCTCCCAGCAATTTACCTCCTTGCAGCAAGAAGAAACAGCCCATTTCAGCTTCAGCGCAGCCTAATTAGCACAAGTTGTTTGTCCCTTGGATCGGCCTCCCGACTCTCAGCTGTTTTGCGGGGGCCTCTGCTGCTTGCTGCAAGGAGGTAAATTGCTGGGAGCAGATTTTTTTTTTTCTTGTGCTAATCAAGCTATGCTGAAAACGAAAATGAAAGTAAAGCAGGCTATTTGCTGTTTGCTGCAACGAGGCAAAATTGGTGGGAGGCAGAGGCAGATTTTTTTTTCTTGTTTTCCTCACCCAAAAAGGTAGGTGCGGCTTGCTTGCTTGCTTGCTTGCTTGCTTGCTTGCTTGCTTGTTTATTTATTTATTTATTTATTTATTTATTTATTTATTTATTTATTTATTTATTTATTCACATTTCTATGCCACCCAACTCCCAAGGGACTCTTTTCAGTGGTGGGATTCATCCAGTTTGCACCTAATTGGGAGAACCGGTTGTTAACTTTCTAAGCAGTTCGGAGAACCGGTTGTTGGAAGAAATTTTATTTTATTTTTTTTCCACTTGACAGGACTAATCCCGTAAGGAAGGCAGGAAGGAAACATTCTGGTGGTGTTTCTAGCCTAATTTTTCTTGCCTCGCTTACAGAAACTGCCTCTCTGGTTAACCCTTGTTACATTGTAACAGCTAAGGTGAAGCACCCAGTGACGTCAGTGATGTTGAGTTAGCCACACCTATATAGTCACATGACTACCGAGCCACGCCTACCCAGCTGGTCGTTAGGGTAGAGAACTGGTTGTTAAATTATTTGAATCCCACCACTGACTCTTTTGTATATACTCTGAAAAATACGGTAATTGTTCTCACTGTCAGGAAATGCCTCCTTAATTCGAGGTGGACCTCAATTTAGATGGGACATCTAAATTGGATCTCTCTTTGATGATCTTCCATCCGTTACTTCCTGTCCTGCCTTCAGGTGCTTTGGAGAACAGGTCGACCTTCTCTTCCCTTGGATAGCTGCTCAATTACTGGAAGACTGTTATCGTACCAGCCCTAGTCCTTCTCTTTGTTAGACTAGACATACCTGCTTCCTCCTTTCAGAAGGCAAATCCATCTGGTTCAGTTCCAAGCTGGGAGTAAGACACTGGAAACGTGGTGGCTGATTGGAAAGATGGTTTAATGATGATATCGTAGAATAACAGAGTTGGAAGGGACCTTGGAGGTCTTCTAGTCCAACCCCCTGCTTAGGCAGGAAACCCTACACCACTTCAGACAAATGGTTATCCAACCTCTTCTTAAAAACTTCCAGTGTTGGAGCATTCACAACTTCTGGAGGCAAGTTGTTCCACTGGTTAATTGTTCTTACTGTCAGGAAATTCTTCCTTAGTTCTAAGTTGCTTCTCTCCTTGATAAGTTTCCACCCATTGCTTCTCCTCCTGCCCTCAGGGGCTTTGGAGAATAGCTGGACTCCCTCTTCTTTGTGGCAGCCCCTGAGATATTGGAACACTGCTATCATGTCTCCCCTGGTCCTTCTTTTCATTAAACTAGACACACCCAGTTCCTGCAACCGTTCTTCATATGTTTTAGCCTCCAGTCCCTTAATTCTCTTCGTTGCTCTTCTCTGCACTCTTTCCAGAGTCTCAACATCTTTTTTACATCGTGGCAACCAAAACTGAATGCAATATTGCAAGTGTGACCTTACCAAGGCATGATAAAGTGGTATTAACACTTCACATGATCTTGATTCTATCCCTCTGTTTATGCAGCCCAGAACTGTGTTGGCTTTTTTGGCAGCTGCTGCACACGGCTGGCTCCTATTTAAGTGATTGTCCACTAGGACTCCAAGATCCCTCTCACAGTCACCACTCTTGAACAAGGTACCACATATACTGCACCGGCGCATTTTGTTTTTCTTGCCTAAATCTAGAACCCAAATGTATAAACAGAACCACATGTGATTCTGGGCAGTTGACAAAATGGAGTTGAGAGTGAGGGGTTTTTATATACCTTCTCTTGGACTTTGCACTTGAGCTTCCTGTTCCTGTGCGAGAACATGTATTCTATTGGCTGTTGTCAGATTCCTATGGGGTCATATAGGGGTTATGTAGGGGTCGTAGCTGGCTCTATAGGCAAAAGAGGAAATGCAAACCCTAGGTGTTTGTCTGAGCTAATCTGGTCAATCTTTGGCTTGTTGTTGATCTGCGCTCCCAGGTTTGAAGTTTGGACTGCTCTGTTGGGCAATTCCTATTGTGTCTTAATGCCTTTCATCCTGTGTTGGATCTTGGGTGAGGGGCGGCTTCTAATCCTACCATTCTGCTTTTGTTTGGACTTTGCTGCAAAATTTCAAAATTTCCTGTCTCGAATGGGCTTCTGCCCGCGGTATTTGCTTTGCTTATGAATAGTGCTATCTAGATACTTGGCTTCTTTCAATAAGCTCTTTATCTCCTTAAGCGCTGGCATCTGTTGTGGGCTACTAAAAAAGACTTGGGAGCTGCTCCCCTATGGAACAGCATCTCTCCCAAGATGATTGATACCCTTGTTGCTGATGAATTGGATTGTTGTTCACCGTCCAGACTCATAAATCAAAATAATAAATATAGTATATAAAGAAGGCAAGGGATTGTGCACATTGAAGTCAAGCTCATCTAGAAGACGCCATCTTACCCATGGTGGGGGCTGTTAGGAAATGACTATTATCTAACATGTTGGATTGGCAATATATAAACCCTCAATATAGCTTTAAGACTGCTGTATTGCATCATACTGTGTCCTGATTGGTTAGCTCTGTAGCCAATCTCCTTAAGAGGGCGCTAGAAACATGGTTTGTTTCTCTTTGCTGTTCTTGCTCTCTGATATCTCTGTATGCTACTGTTTGCAAATCCAGAAGAACTGTTTATTGTGAATGACTACGACGACTGGTAAGAAGACTTTGTTATTGGATTATCCCTGGACTGTCGTTTTGCTATCTCCTGCTTTATATGTGTATGACCTGGACTGTTTATTGGACTGTGCCTTACTATTCCCTGAAAGTAAACACAACTCAGTGTATCTCTGTGTTGGCTGTGTTTATTCGTAACTACTCTCAATCGCTTTCATGTGCACACCCTTGCTGCTCAAGGGTTACTCTGCGAATTCCTTAACAGGGGCAGCTGGAGCAGGATGGAGTAGGACTAGATATTCCGTGAGCCTCTGGATGTTGCCGAACTACAACTCGCATGAACACCTTCAAGGTGTGATAAACATGGCTGTCCTCTCTCAGGGAGATTGATGTGGGCAAATATAGGGGTTGTGCGTATTTGCTGTTCTAGCTGGTTGTGTTAATGTTTTCAAGCTTGTTTCACCACCGTTTTGTAATACATTGTCAAGTGTTTCATTGCACCTCAACTTTGCAGGATGAAGATAATTCAGCCCATTTTACAAGTATTGGACAGTATGGCAGGTTGGAGATTATCTTAACCCCTCATAGCAGAATGGGGGCAAAAATCCCTCCTGAACGGAACAGAACAGGGAAACTGAGTTGAAAGGAAGGGACCTTGGAGGTCTTCTAGTCCAACCCCCTGCTCAAGCAGGAAACCCTACACCACTTCAGACAAATGGTCATCCAATCTCTTCTTAAAAACCTCCAGTGTTGGAGCACCCAGAAGTTCAGGAGTCAGGTCGTTCAACTGATTAATTGTTCTCTGTTAGGAAATTTCTCCTTAGTTCTAGGTTGCTTCTCCTCTGGATTAATTTCCATCCATTGCTTCTTGACCTACCTTCAGGTGCTTTGGAGAATGGAATGGAATAGAATAGAATAGAAAACATGGAATGGAATGGAATACAATAGGGAATAGAATAGAATAGAATAGAATAGAATAGAATAGAATAGAACAGAATAGAATAGAATAGAATAGAATAGAATAGAAAACATGGAATGGAATGGAATGGAATGGAATGGAATGGAATGGAATCAGAACAGAACAGAACAGAACAGAACAGAACAGAACAGAACAGAACAGAACAGAACAGAAAGCATAATGGAATGGAATGGAATAGAATGAATAGAATAGAATAGAATAGAATAGAATAGAATAGAATAGAATAGGATAGAACAGAACAGAACAGAACAGAACAGAACAGAACAGAACAGAAAAGAAAACATGGAATGGAATCAATAGAATAGAATAGAATAGAATAGAATAGAATAGAATAGAATAGAATAGAATAGAATAGAAATAGAACAGAACAGAACAGAACAGAACAGAACAGAACAGAACAGAATGGCTTGCTCTTCTAGGGTTGATGAGAGTGTCCTTGGTAGTTCCTTGATTAGAGTATCGGTATATTGCTCACTGATTGTTTGTCTGAGTTTGTAGATCTTTGACTGGGGTGATCTCACTCCCTTCTGGCACTGATATTACTTAGTTGGGTAATGAAATGTCTGCAAGAAAAAAGCAAGCTCAGAGCCCACCAAGAATCCCTCCCCCTCCCCTCCCCTCCCCCTTTTCCCAAACCCCCCTCCCTTTCTAGCACTGATGAAGTTACCTAGTTGGGTCATGAAACGTCTCCTGGAAAACCACCCAGCTCAGAGAGCATCAAGGACCCCACATTTTAATGCTCAGCGACAACAATTCTTTTCTGTTGGTATTTTTAGTTCTGCAAACCTTCATGACCCCCGTTGAAAGAAAATGCTCTTCATTCTTGAAGCATGTACATTAAGAGACTGAAAGAAAGCGGGAGAAAAAAAAAACACACCCCAAAAATTAAAATATGTTTTTTTTTTAAACTGTGCTTTATTTAGGGCTAAGCTGGTAAGCGTCATTCATTAATTACATAAGATTACAAGGAGTTTTAAGGGAATTGAGACTCAGAGCACTTTTATGGAATTGCATGGCATTTTATACACCGAGATACCGGCTTGCTGTGGCTGTCAACTCCTAGCCAAACCACCGGAGAAGATTTGGGGGTGTTTAGCCAGTGTAAAGCAGCGGTCTCCAACCTTGGCAACTTTAAGACTTGTGGACTTCAACTCCCAGAATTCCTCAACCGGCAAAACTGGCCGAGGAACTCTGGGAGTTGAAGTCCATAAGTCTTAAAGTTGCCAAGGTTGGAGACCCCTGGTGTAAAGACTTCAAAATCAGATCCAAGATGGAGGGGAAATGAAAATAGGAAAAAATAATAATTTTTTTTTTAAACTTCCCCCAAATCTAACCCAAAGGAAAACAATTATTCAGAAAGAATAATGAATAATTATTTGTTTGATCTGATAAAACGGTAGGAGTGAAGGAGGGGAAGTGAGGAAAGAAACTGCACACTTAAAATCAAATCTTAATCCCATGGAAATAAATTATAATAAATATGATATCCTTTAAAATATATGTGTTCTTAAATAATCGTTTCTATTTTTCTGATTCAGATTTTAAAGCAACTTCTTTTTTTTAACTGCTCTAAAGTCATTTACCAAAGATAAATATCGTGCTTCCTTAAATAGTTTTTTCCTTGATTTTTTTTTCTCTATCATTACAATTAAAAGTCCTACAAAATATGCAAATTTATTTACAGAAAAACAGAGCCAGCATCTTTTTTTTAAACATCCCCGTTTTTCAAAATTCCTTGTAAACAGTTTCAGAAATTCTTCAAAGAGATTGCATTTTTTTGTAATTTTTTTTTTTGTGTCTGTATTTTTTCCCATACTTTTATGATTTTTTTAAAGGTTTTTCTTTTTTTAAGATTAAGGTTCTAGGCTAAATCCCGCACCCTCCCCGCCCCTCCTTGCCCCCGTCCTGAAGGATTTAGAACAAATATGGAAGCTATCAAAGCAAAAAGTTAAATCAGTGGCTTTTGGCAATGCGTCTCGTGGAAAATGTCCAACCTTTGATTTGCCTTCTGTCAAGTTCAACTAAACTTTGGACTAGACAGCTGCTGAGTTATCGGTTGGTTCAAGACTTTCGAGTGGTTAATCCACCAATTTCGGTACGACTTAGTACGACTTTTGATGGTTATAATCAAAAACTTGCCAAATGAAGCCACTTTCTCTGCCCTGCCTGTCCATCAGACAACCGCTTCCAACAGCAGTTGATTAGAGCAGGAACGGATATCAATCTAAACGCTACAAAAAAGTTTCTACATCTTTGTATGTTTTCTTAGCATTAACGCTAACGCCTATATATTTTTTTTGCTTTTTTTTTTTTTGCTTTTTATGTCATCTAATCTTCCCCCTGCCCCATTATATAGGTATTTAAACTTTTTTTTTTAATTCTGTACAACTATTAGGGGTTTTGGTAGGGGAGGTAGGGCCCCCCCTTTTTTAATATAAACAAGCTATCGTTCTACGGTACACTTTTTTCCCCCTTCTTCTTTCTCCTTACCCAAATATGGAGCCATATTTTCTTTTCTCTTCTTCGTCTTCCGACAAAATTCTCCCCTGTACCTGCCCCTTCAAACCCCCTTGGTCCATCCCTATTATAAAGAAAACCATATGAAAGTTTCATAGACTCTAATTAATGTATATCCAAAGACCTTCCAAAGTATCAAAGAACTATTATCTTGCCTTTTTTTTTTAAAGCGTCGAAGCTGAGTTTTAGTTTTTTTTGTTTTGTTTTTTTTATACATTATTTCATAGAATTGCTCTCCAAAGCTGTCTTAGCGGGAACAGCTAAGAGAAACGGAAAGATCTTCTGAGTAATTTACATACAACTACAAGTTTGCGGTAAAAAGTTATGTCCTTTGGTCCCTATGTAGCTAAGGAATGACAGATAAAGAATGCTTAGTGACGGTTGCCATGGGCGACCATAGCAACCCCATCCGTGATGGCCACAGGCACACTTTTAGCATTTCCGAATCGGGGAAAAGCTATGATGGTTTAGATCAAGTTCACGGTAGAAATCCAAGTCAATCTTGCTCCTGCCGTGATTTCTCTTCTCTTCTTTCTTTTTCTTTCTTTTTTTTTCTCCAATGTTCTTGATTCGTTCATCGGATAGTTGGTACAGTTTTAGTTGTCCACCATGTGTCCTTCAAAGCCAGCTGAACGTGACTTTCCTCTAAGCAAAGTTTCCAGTCGAAACAACCAGAAAGAGCGTTAAAAGTCTGAAGTTTTCCACTTGACTGAGATGTTTAAAGGTGTAATCTCACAGTTCTCGTTCCTATATATATTTATTTAATATATATATATTTATTTATATATATATATCTATATTTATATATATTTCTCTAAGGGTGGCCCATTCAGCTGATGCCCTAAAAAGAGAGAAAAAATGTCATTCCAAGCTGGACCAAAATGAATCAATATATATATATATATATACATATATGAATGTATACAGATGTTTTGTTTTGTTTGAAAGAAAGGAATAAAAGATAGAGAAAACTGACAAGGGGAGAGAAGATCCAAAGAGCATACCTTATAATCAATAAAGAAAAATAAAACACGCATAGAGATTTAGGAGAACATCTATTTCCAAGACAATCTTGTTCCCATTATGGAAACTATATGCAAATTTAGTTGTGTTTCGCTTTGTTTTTTTTTTTATCTTGGATAGACACATCTCCCCTTCAGGATATTTTATTAATATTTTCTAAGAGTATCCCAGATACTAACTACTAACTGTGAAGAACATCTGGCCATCCCATCTCAAAGGTGTCTCTGGCTTCACAAATAAGAGAAGTAGATTAAGAAAGCTACCTAAACTTCTGTGTCTGTTTTGGGACCCTAACATTTGTTCAGAGTTTGTAGCGTAAACTTTTTCTCCAGTCCCTTCAGATGAGATCTCTAGATGTTTAGCTTCTTAGTCAGGGGTGAAATGCTCCCGGTTCAGACCGGATCGCCTAATCCAGTAGCGATGGCGGCGGGTGGTTCGGAGAACTGGTAGCAAAAATCCTTGCCCCCCCCATGCCCAGCTGAGCCGCGCGATCATCAGAGGCTTTTTTTAATTTTTAAAAGCATTTTTTTCTACAACCTCTTCGGCTGAAAAATGCAAAGTGTGTGCACGAAGAGAACCGGTAGTAATGCCAGTTGGAACCCACCACTGCCTCTGATGCTTTGTAGAATAATTTGACCCCCTCTTCATTGTGGCCGCCCCTCAAATACTGGAATACTGCTATCATGTCACCCCTCATTCTTCTTTTCTCTAGACTAGCCAAACCCAAATCCTGCAGGTGTTGTTTATATGTTTTAGTCTCCAGGCCTTTGATCATCTTAGTTGCTCTTCTCTGCACTTTTTCCAAAGTCTCAACATCTTTTTTGTAGTACGGTGACCAAAATTGGTTGCAGCATTCCAGGTGTGGCCTTACTAGGGTTTTATAAAGTGGTACTAATACTTCACATGATCTTGATTCTATGCCTCTGTTTATACAAACCAGGATTGTATTAGCTTTTTTGGCTGCTGCCGCACATGGCTGGCTCATGTTTAAGGGATCGTCCACTAGGACTCCAAGGTCCCTCTCCCAGACACTGATTTTGCACCAGGTCTCGCCTAATCTGTACTTATACCTTTGATTTTTCCTGCCTAAATGTATAACTTTGCTTTTTTCCGCGTTGAAATTCATTTTGTTGGATGGGGCCCATTGTTCAAGTTTGTCAGGATCTTTTTGGATCCTCAGCTTGTCTTCTGGGGTGTTGGCTATTCCTGCCAGTTTAGTGTCGTCTGCAAATTTGATGAGTTCCCCTTCTATTCCCTCATCTAAGTTTGAGTCCTTCCCTTGCCTTGTCTCAAAAAGGCCAGTTGCTGATAAATTGTTTTCTTTTTGCAAAGCACAGAAAAAAAAAATAATACTTTGAACAGGAGGCTTGGAATGTAAAAATCGCCTGGAACAAACTTCCTGTCCAGTGGTGGGATTCAAATAATTTAACAACCGGTTTTCTGCCGTAATGACCGGCTGGGTGGGCGTGGCCATGGTGGGAGTGGCCAGGGGATGTGACAGGCAGCACTCGGCCTCCTGCATCCCCCTGGGAGCAAAAACAGGCCGCGGGTGTGTGTGTGCCCCCCCCACTTCCTGTTTTGGGCCTAGTAGGCCTCCCTGCAGCCTCCTGGGAACAAAAACGGGCCACCGGGGGAGGGGGAGCCACGTTGCACCCCCCCCCCCCCGTGCCCTGTTTTGGGCCTTGGAGGCCTCCCTGCACTTACCTGGGAGCCAAAATGGGGCACGTGGGGACTCCTGGAAGGGGTGGGGAGGGGTGGGGCCAGGGAGCAACTTAACAACCGATTCACCCGAACTGGCTGAATCCCACCACTGTTCCTGTCTCTCTGTGCAATAAAAACGAACGTAAAAATGTAAGGCTAATGTTTCTTGAATAAAAAGAATTTTTTTTAAAAAAAAAATCATGATTCCAATTTGACATTTAAGGAGAATGCTTAATCGTTGAGGGATTAGTTCTTATCTCCTGCTGGCAAGCAGGTTTCTCTTCTCAGAGACTCGGTGATTTATTACATCAAGAAAACTTTAAGAAAGGAAAGATCGAAAAAAACCCCGCAAAAGCTTCCTTTAGATAGAGAAACGTCATGCTTTTAAGCTCAAACCATGCTGGCAAAGTTGTTGTTTTTTCTCCCCACACTGTTGATCGAACAAACAGCAAACTGGACACAGCAGTTGTAACAATTACGACACCAAAAATTATAAGAATAGAAGAAACTAAAGGAAATATAAATATATATATATATATATATAAAGGAAAAAACACTCATCCAGGATCCTTTTTCAGTTGTAACTAAAAACAAAAATGCACGAGGCCTTTTAGTTTAGAATCAGGATTGTTTTGGGTTTTTTAAAAATCTTTTTAACCCCAAATAATATTCTCACACACACCCCTTTCCCCAAAGCAATGGATTTCTTAAGCCTTCTTGTGCTACCCAAACCTTAAAAATTGGAATTTTTTTTTGATAATAAGGCACTTAAGAAGTTCTTTTCTAGCTTGCTTTGGTACGTGGCTATTTTCTTTTGCACTGCAATTAACTCTTGATTTTTTTTTTTTTTTGGAGAGGGATTTTAAGGATATATTTTAAGGAAGGAAGAGAACGAGAAGACTCAATTGAAAAAGGCCCCCAATTCATTGAAAACACAAGTATTCAGGGTGCAAAAAAATACCAATCACACGTCTCCTTTTCCTTACTGGTTGGAAATTACTCAAAACATAGACAACAATCCCATTTCTTCCCTTTCCCTAAAAAAAAAAATAATTAGAAATTTGTCTTCTCCCCCATTCCAGGTGATATCTAAAGAAGCGTTAAAGTTGCTGAACGAGAAAACTCAAAACCACAACGAAACCACTGCAAGCACTAAAAAGGAAACAAACGAAGAATAAGACAAAAATAAATAAATAAATAAATAAACATGAGCACGGCAAGAAAAAATTGTGGCAGCACAGAGTCAAGAAAGGCACAAGTGATCATGACTGGCCAATTATTCAACCGATACGACATCCAAGAAAATAATGTTTCAATCACAGCATCTCCACGAAACTTGACGGCAGGTCATGCAACCAATTCTTAGCTGAGTTACATGGTGCCATCATATCACACTTCCAACTTTGAGTTGACGGTTGAACTTACGGACTGGGGTACTGTGTGCTCCACTTTCCTGTCATTACTTTTTTCCTAGCTCAGCGCGGGACTGTGGTGGATTTGACTGGCTCTTGGTGGTTGGGTTGGAATTTGATTGAATGACAAAAGAAGAAAAGAATTTTTTTTTATATAGATATTGATATATTTATATATAGTCTGGGGTGGGTGGGTGGGGAAAGGGGGGTGGGAGGAAGGTGGGAAGGAAGAGAGAGGTTAAAAACCCAAACGAAAACCAGACGGAAAAGAGAGAGAGAGAGAAAGAAGGAAAAGGAGGAGAAGGGAGGGAGGGAGGAAGGGAGGAGGAAGAGGAGGAGAGGAAGAGGGGAAGGAGGAGAAGGAGGAGGAAGAAGAAAGAAGGAGGAGAAGATGGGAGGGAAAGGAGAAAGAGAAGGAGGAGAAGAATGGGAGGGAGAGGAGAAAGAAGGATGGGAGGAAGTGGAGAGGAGGAGAAGGATGGAAGGAAGAGAAGGAGAAGCAAAAGGAGAAGGAGGGGAGAGGAGAAGGAAATAGAGGAGAAGGAGTAGAAATCACTAAAATACAGCATTGTTCCAAAAAGCTGTAATGAGCACACAACCAAACGAAGAGAAAACGAAAAGGACAAAAAAACCGAAACAAAACAAAAAAACCAGAAATCATAAGGAAGAAATCAAAAGGAATGGAGGAAGCCTAGCCAAAGAGACACTGACACAAAAGACACAATTCATGTGGACACATAAAAACAGTGACTATTAACAGAACCATGTTGTGGCAGCTGAGAGAAGCATGCATTCAATGGATGGCGGCCAACGTGGACCATTGATTTGCAAAGTCCGAACAGTATCTTGGCTGCCCAACGTCTCTTTCGGAGGTTGGACTTCAAAACAAACCTGTCCCAGTCAACGCCTACATCTCCAGATCTGACCTGGAGGAGGTACCTCTGCCTAAACAGGTGTCCCTTGCCCCAAAACTTTCAGTTCTTCTTGGAAAGGACCTTGGAGGAAGCTTAATACTTGAGACTTCTTTCTTCTAAACATGTCAAGAACCCAAAAGAGTCTGGACTATCAATGCCTGGCAGATGCCTCCTCCTTGAAGTATGGGTTGCCCAGAAATTACATTTTGTTGTGTTCGGTTGTGTCAATTATGTGAATGCCAGCTACTTTCGGGCCCCCCGATTCCATGTAGAGGTGTATGAAGTGAGCAATCTTTGACATAGCTTCCTGAAATCTAGACACACCATGTTATGAAGGAAGCGATAGTTGGGTAACGTCTCGGCACTCAGAGCAGATCAAAAACGGAAGATCCGGCTCCCCCGTTTTAAAGCGGCACAAAACACAGCAGAGCCCACCACAGAAGCAATGTCTCATACACAACTCCCTTTCCCTAGGGAGTTCCTGTATGTAGAGAACAGCGTTCACGTTAGCGAAAAGAAAAAGAAAAAGAAAAAGAAAGAAAGAAAAGAAAGGGTTGAGAGAGTTGTTTTTGGGAGGGACTGTAATCCAATTGATCAGCGGCGTGAAATATTCTAGAAAAATGTATAAACTAAAAGAATAAATTCAGATTAAAAATCTCTGGACCGTGTGTCACTCTTATCTTTTTTGTTGTTTATCATCTCTCTCTCTCGCAACATCTTCCATCTATCATCTATCTCTGTCTGCCATTATTTCTCTCATCTATAGTATCTCTGCCATTATCTATTTCTATCATCTATTTTATCTCTCTGTCTCTTATGTACTGTAGGTATGTATGTATGTATGCAAAAAATTAAAATCTCGGGTGTTTTCCCGCGTCATGTTAAATAAGTTAGTTAAAATGTTTAAAATTCTGATTAAAATCCTAGCTTAAAATCTTCTAAAAATCCTTACAGAGCACTCTGCAAGGTCCTTTAAAACCTTAGCTAAAATCCTACCTGTATGTATGTATGTATGTATGTATGTATGTATGTATGTATGTATGTATGTATCCATCCATCCATCCATCCATTCATCCATCCATCCATGTCTACCTACCTAATGTATCTACCTACCTATCTACCTACCTATCTTCTATCTATCTATCTATCTATCTATCTATCTATCTATCTATCTATCTATCTATCTATCTATCTATCATCTATCATCTATCTATCTACCATGTTTTCCCGAAAATAAGACCCTGTCATATTTTTTTGAACCCTGAAATAAGCGCTTGGCCTTATTGCCATGCGCTCAAAAGCCCAATTGGGCTTATTATCAGGGGATGTCTTATTTTGGGGAAAACAGGGCATCTATCATCTATCTATCCATCCATCTATCTATCTATCTATCTCTATATCTAACTGCTATCTCTCTCTCTCTTCTATCTATCTATCTATCTATCATCTATCTATCTATCTATCTATCTATCTATCTATCTATCTATCTATCTATCTATCTATCATCTATCTCTGTCATTACCTCTCTCTCATCTACAATATCTCAGCCATTATCTATTTCTATCATCTATTTTACCTCTCTTATCTTTCACTCTCTCAACCTAATCATTATCTCTCAATCTTGATCTCTCTATACTTTTACCTTATTTTCTATCTATTTTGTATTTATCGTATCTTACCTATATCTCTGTCTATCATCTCACTCACTTGCTCACTCACCCATCTGACACTGTCAGTGCCCAGGACAACAAGAGGAAGGTCTTTGAATTTATAAAGAACTCAGAATTCACTCCTACAAGACCTTCCCCACTTCAAGTCTTTGGACAGTTAGATGGCATGTAAATGTCCACGGATTCTCTCCCAAAAGGTTTAATGATGATGACTTAACTGTATCTGTTACTGATTTAGCCTAGGCTGACCAGCTGCAGAGGAAAAAGAAAATTTCTCTCTCCCTCCCTCTTTCTCTCCCTCTTTCTCTCTCTCCCTCTTTCTTTCTCTCCCTCCCTCCCTCCCTCCCTCTCCCTCTTTCTTTCTCTCTCTCCTTCCCTCTCTCTATCTCTCCCTCTTTCTCTCTCCCTCTTTCTCTCTCTCTCCCTCCCTCTCTCTCCCTCTTTCCCTTCCTCCCTCCCTCCCTCTCTCCCTCCCTCTTTCTCTCTCTCTCTCCCTCCCTCTCTCTTTCTCTCCCTCTTTCTCTCTCCCTCTTTCTCTCTCTCTCTCCCTCCCTCTCTCTATCTCCCTCTTTCCCTTTCTCCCTCTCTCTCCTCCTTTCTCTCCTTTCCTCTCTCCCTCCCCCTCTCTCCATCTTTCTTTCTCTCCCTCCCTCTTTCCTGCTTTCTTTCCCTTCCCCTCTTTCTCTTTCCCTTCTTCCCTCTCTCTCTCCCTCTTTCTTTCCCTCCCTCCCTCTCCCTCTCCCTTCCTCCCTTCCTCTCTCCCTCCTTCCATTCCTCTACTTCTCTCTCTTCCTCCCTCCCTTCCTCTCCCTCCCTCTCCCTCCTTCCATCTCTCTCCTTCTCTCCCTCTCTCTTTTTCTCCCTCCCCCTTTCCTTCTCTTCCTCCCTCCCCCTCTCCTTCTCTCTCTCCCCACCCTCTCTCCCTTTCTCTCACCCTCCTTCATCCCTCCCTCTCTCTTTATGTTGTAGTTACCATGTTTCCCTGAAAATAAGACCGGGTCTTATATTAATTTTTGCTCCAAAAGACACATTAGGACTTATTTTCTGGTTAGGTCTTATTTTTGGGGAAATGCGCCCATCTGGCTGGCAATCTTAACTGGGGCTTATTTTGGGGGGTAGGGCTTATATTACGAGCATCCTGAAAAATCATGCTAGGACTTATTTTCTGGTTGTGTCTTATTTTTGGCGAAAGAGGGTACCTGGGTTGCTTGCTAAGTATTAAACTTCTTTTTGAGGGTCCTTGTGAATATTTCTATTTTTCCTGTTTATTCTAGCATACAAATCTAGCACATTTAGTAAGCTTATGATTCAAGGAAGTCCACAAAACAGGATAACTTAACTCAGCGACCAGCTCAACTACAGATAGTCCTCGACCTACAACTGTTCGCTTACCATGGCACTGAAAAAAAGAGACTTATGACCGTTTTTCACCCTTACGACCGTTGTAAGCATCCTCAGGGTCACATGAATAAAATTCAGACACTTGTCAACTGACTCACATTACGACGGTCGCCGTGTCCATCGGTGTGACCCCGGGACCTTTTGTGACCTTCTGACGAGCCAAGTCAGCGGGGAAGCCAGATTCACTTAACAACCATGTGACTAATTTAACAACTGCAGTGACTCGCTTAACAAACGTGTTAAGAAAAGTCATAGAAATGGGGCAAAATGCACTGAACAAATTTCTCACTTAACAACATCAACGTTGGGCTCAGTTGTGGTCGTAAGCTGAGGACTACCTATATGGACATTGGTGCAGATATACCTATTTGACACACTGTATCTAAAGTTTCCCTAATGAAGGAGCTAAATTCTCTTTTCATCAAGAAAACGCCTACGCAGAAAAGTCCAGAGGACCCACAATAAGATAAAAATCACATCATGTTCCCCAACCTAACTCTTGTTCAACATCATCGTTTAACGACCCCGTAATCCCTTGCGGGGTGGAATCTGGACAACTGAATGGAGCGTTTTAATGGCCAGATGCCCTTCCTGTCACCAATGCGGAGTTATATTCAGCAGATATATATTCTCAGAGCACCCAGAGAGAGAAATATCTGCCTCTATCTAGGATCGAACTCACAGCCTCCTGATTGTGAGGCGAGAGCTCCACCTCTAGGCCACCACACCACTCTAACCTAACTCTTGTTCATGACCCTTAGATATTCCTCAAGGAGGTCAATCAACAATAACCCACCACCTATACTTTCTAAAAAAGACCCCTTAGAGGTCCTATGGATTGAAGAATCAACCATGTACGTAAAGAGGATATCACCCTTGCTATTCAGCTTAGCAGTTTTGTACTTCTGTAGACATAACAGAAACAATATTGTAGGAAGAACATCTAAACAGGTGGACCAAAGGAAGTCTCCACGTTTAGCATATTTAATACTGGATTTTCCTTCTCAGATTCCTCTGTCATATTTAGCAAGAGGGAAGGTCACCTTTGAATAGTAAAGAATTGTTTCTCCTGTATCTAATGTCATCTATACTCAAGCACTTGTGAGGTCCTTCGTCACCTCCAATTTAAAAGAATTTTACAGAATTGGAAGGGACATTGGAGATCTTCTAGTCCAACCCCTTGCTCAAGCAGGACACCCTATACCAGTGATGACTAACCTTTTTGTCATTGCATGCCAGGAAAAGGGGGGGGCGGGGGAGGTTCGCACGTGCGCGTGTCCACACCCATAATTCTATGTGCCCTGCCCTGCACATCTGCGCACAACCACCCCTCCCCCCTGCTCCTGGCACGTGATGGGCCAGTAGGCCCGTTTTTCTTTCTCACCTGGGTCCAGATCCTCTCTATGCATCTGGGGAGGGTGAAAACAGCCTTCCCCACTCCCTCGGAGACCCTCCAGAGGCCTGAAACAGCCCATTTCCCAACTCCTGGTTGGACAGGAAGTGACTTTTTTGTTGTCCCCAGCCTCCAGAGCATCTCTAGGAGTCTCTGGAGGCTGGGGACAGCAAAAAACATCACTTCCTGTCCAACTGGGAGTTGGGAAATGAATAGTTTCAGGCCTCCGAGGGAGTAGGGAAGGCTGTTTTTGCCCTCCCCAGATGCATAGAGAGGATCTGGAGCCAGGTGAGAAAGAAAAACGGGCCTTCCCCACCCTCCCAGGCCCTCTGGAGGCAGGAAACAGCCTGTTTCCCTACTTCTGGTGGGCCCAGAAGGCATGAAAATCAGCTGGCCAGTGCATGCATGCACACCAGAGCTGAGCTGGCGTGCCCACTGATATGGCTATGTGTGCCACCTGTGGCATGCGTGCCATAGGTTCGCCATCACAGCCCTATACCATTTCAGGCAAATGATTGTCCAGTCTCTTCTTCAAAACCTCCAGTGATGGAGTACCCACAACCTTTGGAGGCAAACCCTTCCACTGATTATAATAGAATCATAGGACTCTAAGGGACATTGGAGGTCTTCTAGTCCAACCCCTTGCTCAAGCAGGACACCCTATACCATTTCAGACAAATGGGTTTCCAATCTCTTCTTAAAAATCTCTACGGATGGAACATCCACAACTTCTGGAGGCAAGTCATTCCACTGGTGAATTGTTCTCACTGTCAGGAAATTTCTCCCTAGTTTTAGGTTGCTTCTCTCCTTGATTAGTTTCCATTCATTGCTTCTTGTTCTACCTCAGGTGCTTTGGAGAATAGCTTGACTCCCTCTTCTTTGGGGCAGCCCCTGAGATAGCGGAAGACTGCTATCATGTCTCCCCCTCTTTTCATTAAACCAGACCTACCCAATTAGGGACGCGGTGGTTCAGTGGCTAAGATGCTTAACTTGTCAATCGAACGGTCGGCAGTTCAGAGGTTCGAATCCCTAGTGCTGCGTAATGGGGTGAGCTCCCGTGACTTGTCCCAGCTTCTGCCAACCTAGCAGTTCGAAAGCACGTAAAAATGCAAGTAGAAAAATAGGGACCACCTTTGGTGGGAAGGTAACAGCGTTCCATGTGCCTTTGGCATTGAGTCATGCCGACCACATGGCCATGGAGACGTCTTTGGACAGCGCTGGCTCTTTGGCTTTGAAACGGAGATGAGCACCGCCCCCTAGAGTCAGGAACGACTAGCACATACCATATTTTTTGGAGTATAAGACTCACCTACCTTTTTTGGTGAGGAAAAGAAGAAAAAAAAATCTCCCTCTGCCTCTGAGCAATTTTGCCCCGTTGCAGCAAACAGCAAACAGCCTGCTTTACTTTCAGTTTCGTTTTCAGCATAGCTGGAAAAAAAAATCTGCTCCAGCAATTTACCTCCTTGCAGCAAGCAGCAGAGGCCTGTTCAAAACAGCTGAGGGCAGATCAGCTGAGAGTCAGGAGGCTGATACAATTAACTTGTGCTAATTAGGCTGTGCTGAAGCTGAAGGGAGCTGTTTTTTCTTGCTGTTTGCTTGCAAGGAGTTAACTGCTGCGAGGCAGAGGCCAAAGGGTGGGGGCCAGTGGGTGGGCGGGGCTACATTCAGTGTATAAGATGCACCTAAATTTTCACCCCCTTTTAGCTGGGGGGAAAGGTGCGTCTTATACTCTGAAAAATACAGTATGTGCGAGGGGAACCTTTATCTTTACCCAATTCTTGCAACAGTTCCTCATATGTTAGCTATCCCTTCTTCTCCTCCTATATCAAGAACCCCTATGAATTCTAAAAACTCTCGACTATGGATGTCAAACACAAGGCCAGCGTGGCTTCGGCCCAGTCTATCCAATGCAAAGAGGAAACATGCCAGCAGTTTAGGGAGTGGCGTCAAGCTGGCCATGACCACCCAGTCGCCCACACGCCCCAGCCCCCCCAAGCAGGGGTGAAATCTAAAATTTGTTACTACCGGTTCTGCGGGCGTGGCTTGGTGGTGGTGGTGGTAATGTGATTGGATGGGCGTGGCCAACTTTTTTTTTTTTTACTTTTAAAAGCATTTTTTCTACAACCTTAAGAGGTTGCAGGAAAAAATGCTTTTAGAAGCCTCTGACGATCAGGCAACTCAGCTGGGATCATCAGAGGCTTTTAAAAGCATTTTTTCTACAACTTCTTCGGCCGAAGAGGTTGTAGAAAAAATGCTTTTAAAAGCCTCTGATGATCCCAGATGTGCCGCGCGATCATCAGAGGCTTTTTTTTTTTACTTTTAAAAGCATTTTTTGGCCGAAGAGGTTGTAGAAAAAATGCTTTTAAAAGCCTCTGATGATCCCAGATGTGCCGCGTGATCATCAGAGGCTTTTTTTTTTACTTTTAAAAGCATTTTTTTTGGCCGAAGAGGTTGTAGAAAAAATGCTTTTAAAAGTAAAAAAAAAAAGCCTCTGATAATCGTGCGGCTCAGCTGGGCATGGGGGGTGGGGGCACAGGGATTTTTGCTACCGGTTCTCCCAACCACCTGCCGCCATCGCAACCGGATCAGGCGATCTGGTCTGAACCGGGAGCATTTCACCCCTGCCCCCAAGGTCAATCACAGCCCTAATGTGGCCCTCAGTGAAATTGAGCAGGGGGCTGGACTAGATGACCTCCAAGGTCCCTTGCAGCTCATTCATTCTATTCTTTTCTAAAATCATCTTTCAGTTTCAATGGAATATTATAGCATTGACTTTGTTATTGTTGTTCTTATCATTATTGGCCAGCAGCTTCAAATCGCCTTCCATTTGCTACGCGGCGCAATGAGCTCCAAATCTGGGGTGAAATGCTCCCAGTTCAGACTAGTTCGGCCGAACTGGTAGCGATGGTGGCTGGTGGTTCGGAGAACCAGTAGCGATGGTGGCACGAGGCTCCGCCCACGCGTCATTACTTCCTGGTTAAAACCAATTTTTACCCTCTGCCCATGCGCAGAGGGTCCGTGCGCGTACGTGATGCAGTGTGTGCACTTCCGAACCGGTTGGGAAGGTAAGTAGATTTCACCCCTGCTCCAAATATTTTCGATTCATTTTTAATTGCACTAAAACTAGGACGTCCCACCAGCTACAAAGAATGACGTGAAAATTAGTGTCCCTGTACACTCAACACCGATTGAAACCTCTGATTGCTCCATATGCTTTCACGGACCTATTAATTATTCAACTTTTATTAATTTCCTTTCCCCCCCCTTTTTTTTCAAAAAAATCTAAAACTCCATTTTGAACGATATGCCAGATATTGAATTATTGCCTCAATGAAACTTGGATTGTTATCCAAGTTATCCAAATAAACATTGAGCAAATCTCCTAGAATTAAAAGGAAGCCACCGGTATAAACACAAATCTATTTTTAATCCTTTGCTGTAGGGTAGACACCCATCTAAGTATCTGGGCTGTTTCCCAACCAGGCTATAAATATATGTTAATTAATTACTGGATGTTGTTAACTTCAGACTGCTTTAAAAAAAGAAAAGAACATAACACTCATATCAGAATAAACATACCGTATTTTTCAGAGTATAAGACGCACCTTTTTCTTCCAAAAAAGAGGGTGAAAATCTGGGTGCGTCTTATACTCCGAATGTAGCCCCGCCCAGCCTCGCAAATGGAGATTTCAGAGGCTGAAAGAAGCCTCTGAAAGAAGCTTTAGAAAAAAAGCCTCCAAACAGAGCTTCAGAAAACGCCTTTTTTTTCTAAAGGTCTGTTTCAGAAGCTTTCAGAGGCAGGAAAAAAAGTTTTTTCTGAAACAGAGTTTCAGAAGTTTCAGAGGCAGAAGAAAAAGCAAAAAAAAAAAAAAAAAGCAAAGCACAGATGTCACAACCAACGAACCTGTTGCTAAAATTCACCTATGGGAACAGCTGATTGGGGGTATTCCGGGAGGCTGATCCATCCGCCAATCAGCTGTTTTCTTATTTTCCTCCCCAAAAACTAAGGTGTGTCTTATACTCTGAAAAATACTGTAACTGATCAACAAAAGTGGACTAATTTTCTCTTTTCACAGTCACAACCCAACATGGTTTTCTCTGACTCTTACTTGTGAACCTGGTTGGGGGAAAACATCCTTAGCCTTAAGGTAAAGGTTCCCCCGCACATGTGCGCTAGTTGTTTCCAGCTCTAGGGGGCGGTGCTCATCTCTGTTTCTAAGCCGAAGAGCCAGCACTGTCTGAAGACGTCTCCGTGATCATGTGGCCGGCATGACTCAACGCCCAAGGTTCTAACTCTCAGGAAATTTCTCCTTAGTTCTAAGTTGCTTCTCTCCTTGATTAGTTTCCACCCTTTGCTTCTTGTCCTGCCTTCAGGTGCTTTGGAGAATAGTTTGACTCCCTCTTCTTTGTGGCAACCCCTGAGATATTGGAACACTGCTATCATGTCTCCCCTGGTCCCTCTTTTCATTAAACTAGACTTACCCAGTTCCTGCAACCGTTCTTCATATGTTTTAGCCTCCAGTCCCCTAATCCTCTTGGTTGCTCTTCTCTGCACTCTTTCTAGAGTCTCCACATCTCGTTTTACATCTTGGCCACCAAAACTGGATGCAGGATTCCAAGTGTGGCCTTAACCAAGGCCTTATAAAGTGGGATTAACACTTCACATGATCTTGATTCTATCCCTCTGTTGATGCAGCCCAGAACTTTGTTGGCTTTTTTGGCAGCTGCTGCACACGGCTGGCTCATATCTAAATGGTTGTCCACTAGGACTCCAAGATCCCTCTCAGAGTTACTACTATTGAGTAAGGTACCACATATACCGTGCCTGTGCATTTTGTTTTTCTTCTCTAAATGTAGAACCTTACTTTTTTCACTGTTGAATTTCACTTTGTTAGATAGCGCCCAATGTTCAAGTCTGTCAAGATCCTTCTATACCTTGAGCCTATCTTCTGGAGTGTTGGCTATTAGCTTGGTGTCATCTGCAAATTTGATGAGTTCCACATCTATCCCCTCGTCCAAGTCATTGATGAAGATGTTGAAGAGCACTGGGCCTAAAACAGAGCCTTGGGGTACTCCACTGCATACTTCCCTCCATGTAGGTGCAGTTCCATTGAGGACTAGGCGTTGAGTGCGATTGGTCAGCCAGTTACGAATCCATCTGGTGGTGATGCTATCTAACCCACAGTTTTTCTATTTTATCTAGTAGTAGCTTATGGTCTACTTTATCAAATGCTTTACTGAACTCCAAGTTAATTATATCGACAGTATTCCTCTGGTCCATTAATTTTGTCACTTTGTCAAAGAATACAATAAGATTAGTCTGGCATGATCTGTTTTTGACACGGAGCATGGAGTGCTGTTCCCTTCCCACCAAAGGTGGTCCCTATTTTTCTACTTGCATTTTTTAAAGTGCTTTCGAACTGCTAGGTTGACAGAAGCTGGGACAAGTAATGGGAGCTCACCCCGTTCCGCAGCTCTAGGGAATCGAAGTGCTGAACTGCTGACCTTCTGATCGACAAGCTCAGTGTCTTAGCCACTGAGCCACTGTATACCTTAACCTTAACCTTAACCCTAACCCTCTGTCAGGCACAAAGAGTTAAGTTCTAGTTAAACTGATGTTAGATAACAGTTAACACAATTCAAGAGAGCTTAGACCTAGTGTTGTGACTCCGACCCCTGAGCCTGTCCTAACAGAGGGAGAGGACTCAGAAGGTGAAGGAGAGGATTTGGCAAGGCCTCCCTCTCCAGGACCCTCCCCTCTGGCAATGCCTCAGGTATCTTCCGAAGGAGAAGAGATAGTCCAGGAGCCAGGCATCTCTGAGAAGCCGCAGTTAGACAGCAACGGAGATAAGTCTTGGCTGGATCCCCGCCAGCGTCGGAAAGACAAGCACACGCAGCAGAGAAGGAGGCATGCCAGAGATTAAGCTGAGTCACTGGACCACACCCCACAGGGGATAAAAGGGGGTGTGGTGGCCATTCAGGCTTTGTGACAGACAAAACTGAACAGCTAGCAAGTCATATTGTGTCTCTGGAACTTCGTTATCTGCCTTCCTTGGATTTATTATGGACTGGACTTGACAATTCTTTGGCTTTGTGAATTTATTTTGGTTTATCTGACGGAGGAGGAACACCTCCCTCTGTGAGTAAAGTTTTTGGCAAGCAGCTACTGAGTTGCTGCCAATTCTGTTATCAAAGGAAATTATTGTCTGCAAGTTTATTTTAACTCCTGGCTGACTGTTTGTGTGCATGTGTGAGACGGGGACAGAACAGGGGGATGAGTTTTGGCTGGATCCCAGACAGCGTCGGAAGGATAAGCGCGCACAGCAGAGAAAGAGGCGTGGGCGGGCCAGAGATTGAGCTGAGTCACTGGACCACATCCCACAAGGGATAAAAGGGTGTGTGTCGGCTATTCAGGCCTTGTGACGGACAAATTGAAAAGCTCGGAAGCCATATCGTGTTTCTAGAACCCTGTTAGAATCTCTTTTTGGATTTCTTCGGACTGGACTTTGACAATTCTTTGCTTGGAGGAATTAATTTGGTATATTGGACTGAGGAGAAAAAACCTCCCTTAGTGAGTAAAATCTCTTGGCAGGCAGTTCATGGGTCGCTGCCAAGCCTGTTATCTTAAAGGAATTCCTGACTGTTTGATTCATTAACTCCTGGCTGTCTGTTTGTGTGTGTGTGCGCGACGGGGACAGAACATCTAGACTGCTTGTGGGAACAAAATGATTCCAAACTTATTCCTTTCTTGACTCCACCCACAGCTCTGCCTGGCCTTCTAGAATCGTCTTCTTCTCCAGGAAGGTTTATACAGACGTTAGGATCAACCACAATGGCACTAAAAAAGTGAATTATGACTATTTTTCACACTTATGACCATTGCAGCAACCCCATGGTCAAAATTCAGACGCTTGGTAACTGACTTATATTTATGACGGTTGCAGTGTCTCGGGGTCACGTGATCCCCTTTTGCGAACTTCTGACCAGCGAAGTCAACGGGGAAGCCATATTCACTGAACAACTGTGTTAGTAACTTAACAATGGCAGTGGTTCACTTAACAACTGCAAGAAGAAAGGTTGTAAAATGAAACAAAACTCACTTAACACCTTTCCTGTTTAGCAATTTGGGCTCGATTGTGGTTATAAGACCACAGGACTATCTCTAGTTGCCTCTTCGTGGACCTTTGGATTTTTCTGGGCACCAGCTGGAGAAGGGGTGCCATGTACATGTTGTATATCCATCCAATACAATGGATATGAATTGCAGGTGTGCAGGTGTTGTGTTGGTGTCTGCGGGGGAAATGGAGAGGACTGATTGAAGAGGAATGGAAGAGGGAAGAAAGATTGCGTTACAGCTAAGATGCCTTCAACGCTAAAGGTAACTGAATTCCCTTGTAATGAATGCCGAAAGCTTATGAGCAGAGGTGGTATTCAGCCGGTTCGGTTCAGACTGGTTCAGGCAAACCGGTAGTGGCGACCTGCAGGTGAGCCCGCACACCCGCCCAAGTGCAATCCTGTCCTATATCGCTGTGTTTTTGATGCCGCATTCATGTATGGACAGCACACACTCACATTTCCGGTTGGAAATGTGGGCGAACAGGTTGCTACAGTATGTGAAGGACCCCTAACTCCCCCCCCCAATTGGTTCCATCCAGATGTATGGAATTTGATGGCTGCTTGTACGTGGGGGGAAAAAACCTTCTCTGGCTGGAAAATATAAGAAATAACAGAATAACAGAGTTGGAAGGGACATTGGAGGTCTTCTAGTCCACCCCCTGCTCAAGCAGGAGACCCTATACCAGTGATGGCTAATCTTTTTGTCATCGCGTGCCAAAAGCAGGGATCACATGGGGTGTGTGTGTCACGCACGCGTGTGCCCATACCCATAATTCAATGTGCCCCACCCCCTGAGCATGCACATGTGACCCCCCCACACTACCCACGCTTTTGGTACGCGATGGAACAGTAGGCCTGGTAGGCCTGTTTTTCGCCCTCCCCAGGCTCCAGAGGCTTTCTTGGAGCCTGGGGAGGGCAAAAACAGCCTTCCCTCCCCCCACGGAGGCCGGAAACAGCCCATTTCCTGACTTCAGGTGGGCCCGAAAGGTCCGAAAATTAGCTGGTCAGCGTGCATATGTGTTCTGCCCCAGCTACAGACCCAAAGAACGCAGCACACACAAAGTCTGTACACAACCTGGACAGGCCACAACAGTATGGAGCTGGAGCTGAGTAGGGCAACGCTCACGTGCCCACAGATATGGCTCTGCGTGCCACCTATGGCATCTGTGCAATAGGTTCGCCGTCACGGCCCTATACCATTTCAGACAAATGGTTGTCCCATTTCTTATTAAAAACCTCCAGTGATGGAGAACCCACAACTTTTGTAAGCAAGTTCCACTGATTAATTGTTCTGTCAGGAAATTTCTCCTTAATTCTAGGTTGCTTCTCTCCTTGATTCGTTTCCATCCATTGCTTCTGGTTAATTAAGAGAATAACACAGTTGGAAGATGCCTTGGAGGTCCTCTAGTCCAACCCCCTGCTCAAGCAGGAGACCCAGTGGTGGGTTTGGCCGAGCCGGTAGCGGTGACGATATGACGTCACCAAACCGGTTCTCTTTGTTTGGGAGCTGGGCCCTCCCGCCCCCCCCGTATTATTCTTACCTTTAATTTGGCCCCATCCCCAATCTATTGCTGCCTCCCGAGTCCCAGCTGATCGACTAGAAGGAAAAAAACTGTTTAAACTCATGCCGTAGGGCTTCAAAGGGCTGCCCTACAGCTGATCAGTGTTAAAAGGCAGTGTGGTGGTAGACCAGTGCCTCCAAAAACGAATGAATAGACCGGTGCCTCCAAAAACAAATGAGTAGACCGGTGCCTCCAAAAACAAATGAGTAGACCAGTGCCTCCAAAAACAAATGAATAGACCGGTGCCTCCAAAAACGAATGAGTAGACCGGTGCTTCCAAAAACAAATGAATAGACCGGTGCCTCCAAAAACAAATGAGTAGACCGGTGCCTCCAAAAACGAATGAATAGACCGGTGCCTCCAAAAACAAATGAGTAGACCGGTGCCTCCAAAAACAAATGAGTAGACCGGTGCCTCCAAAAACAAATGAGTAGACCGGTGCCTCCAAAAACAAATGAGTAGACCGGTGCCTCCAAAAACAAATGAGTAGACCGGTACAGCTCTGCAAGCAGTTAAAAGCCTGGTAGACCAGTACCTCTGCTAAATCCTAAAGAATTGTCACAACACCATCAAGCCACGCCCACAAAATAAGCCACGCCCACAGAACCAGTAGTAAAAAAATTTAGAACCCACCCCTGAGTAGACCTTATGCCATTTCAGACAAATGGTTGTCCAGTTCCCTTCTTAAAAGCCTCCAGTGATGGAGCACCCATAACTTGTAAAGGCAACTCCTTCCATTGATTAATTGTTCTAATTGACAGGAAATGTCTCCTTTATTCCAGTTTTGCTTCGCTCCTTGATTCATTTCCATCCATGGCTTCTTGTCTTGCCTTCAGGTGCTTTGGAAAATAATTTGATCCACCTCCTCTTTGTGGCAGCCCCTCAAATACCGGAAAACAGCTATGACGTCACCCCAGTCCTTCTTTCCTCCAGATAAGCCATACCCAGTTCCTGCAACCGTTCTTCATATGTTTTAATCTCCAGGCCTTTAATCATTTTAGTTACTCTTCTCTGCACTTTTTCCAAAGTCTCAACTTCGTTTTCATAATGTGGGGACCAAAACTGGATGCAGGATTCCAGGTGTGGCCTTACTAAGGCTTTATAAAGTGATACTACTAGTTCATGTGATTTTGATTCTGTGCCTCTGTTTATACAACCAAGGATTGTATTCGCTTTTTTGGCTGCTGCCACACACCGCTGGCTCATGTTTAAACAATCCTCCGCTAAGACGCCAAGGTCCCTCTAACAATTACTGTTTTTGAGCCACGTTTTGCCTAATCTGTACTTGTGCCTTTGTTTTTTTGTTTTTTCTTCCTAAGTGTAAAATCTATCTGCGTTGACCTCACTATCCCTGTGTCGTGAGGCTCATCTTCCAAGTTCAAGATTTATGTGCTGACCCAGCTCCCCAAACACGACAAACCCTCTGAAGGTCTGAAAAGATTCCTTTCTTAGGAGCGCCGGCAGCCCCAGCAAAAAGTTTCTTTCTCACCGCAGGCTAACAAATCGGTCCAGCCAGAAGATGAATAGTTGTCTGCCACATCTATTCATCTCCGGCCTCTGCCTTTTATCCCCAGAGGTAGGGAGGGGCTTCACTTGCAGCGGTGGCTCTTCCATCCCAAGGACTGGCCCATAGATTTCCCCGGCTCTCCTCTCCTCTGCCTTCTGCGCATCCATGCGTCTTCTGTCCCAAGGACTGGCCCATAGATTTCCCCGGCTCTCCTCTCCTCTGCCTTCTGCGCATCCATGCGTCTTCTGTCCCAAGGACTGGCCCATAGATTTCCACTGCTCTCCTCTCCTCTGTCTTCTGTGCATCCATGCGTCTTCTGTCCCAAGGACTGGCCCATAGATTTCCCCGGCTCTCCTCTCCTCTGCCTTCTGCGCATCCATGCGTCTTCTGTCCCAAGGACTGGCCCATAGATTTCCCCGGCTCTCCTCTCCTCTGCCTTCTGCGCATCCATGCGTCTTCTGTCCCAAGGACTGGCCCATAGATTTCCCCGGCTCTCCTCTCCTCTGCCTTCTGTGCATCCATGCGTCTTCTGTCCCAAGGACTGGCCCATAGATTTCCCCGGCTCTCCTCTCCTCTGCCTTTTGCGCATCCATGCGTCTTCTGTCCCAAGGACTGGCCCATAGATTTCCACTGCTCTCCTCTCCTCTGCCTTCTGGGCATCCATACATCAGGCTCTGGACCCAGCTGTTCCTCATCAGACACCTCCGGACCTGGGGGCTGTTGACTCTCCATCTAAGGGCTGACGGACAGTCCAGGTTCTGTCTCTGTCTATCTCTCTGCCAGCTCCATTCCCTCTTCCCCCTTGGAGCTCTCAGGTTGCCTTCATGCTGATCCTGACTCCCACGCCTCCTCCTCTTCCTCCTCTGATTCGGCTGCTGGAGGGGTCGGCGGCCAACAGACCACAACAATTTAAGTCCTGAGCTTGGACCATCTGTCCCCGGAGATACATTTCTTTGCTCATCCTTAACATTCAATTTTTTAAATTCTGCTGTAGGCCCGATCAAGAAAAACAGCTCTTTTTTTTTTTTTTTTTACCTTTTTCTGACAGATTTTGAGAAACGAGAGCATCATCTGCCGGCTCGACTTTTTTGATGGATTCGGCCTCAGCCAAACGAAATTAAGATTTCAGCAAACAAGGCTTACTTCTGCATTGGCACCAGAACAAATGATAGCAGATAATTGTGCGGCTCCGTTAGCTTATTCTTTGCTCTGTTTGCTCCATCAGTCTCTCCAGATTATATTTTCAGCCGAGTTTAATGAACATCATTTATTAAACTAACACCGGGGTTTTGCTCGGGCCTCAGACAGATGTGCTCACTAATATGAATCATTTCTTTAAATTGGATTATTCTGACTGCGAACAGATCCTTGCCATGGCATGGAAGGCAAACAAATGGGGGCGGTTTGCTTCTAGCCACGATGTTAATCCACTTGGGGTCCTGCAAAGCTCTTGGTGGGGACATCTGCACCTGGGGCAGGAGACCCATCCCCAATTTCTGTGCATCTCCCCCAGGTACAGAAATATAGGATCAATTCAGCAAATTCAGATTTTCTGATAAAGGGCAAAGTAACCAAATTTAGGAACGTGGATTATAATCCTGATCAACTAAGCTCTCTGGTTTTGTTTGTCACCTTGAAAATTATGGGTTCGGTGGGGTCTTTAGTGCTGGGAGAGGAGGAGGAGGAGGAGGAGGAAGAGGAGGAGAGGAAGAAGAAGAGAAGGAGGAGGACTGTGGGGGCCTTGGTGCTCTCCGAGCTTGGATGTTTTCTTGCAGGCGTTTCTCTGCAAACCTTTTTCCCTTCTAGCATCGATGATGTTCCCTAGTTGGGTCATGAAACTTGCAATTACTACTGGTTCGAATCTCTCCAAGGCTCAAGGTTGACTCAGCCTTCCATCCTTTCTAAGGTAGGTAAATTGAGGACCCAGTTTGTGGGGGCAATAAGCTGACTTTGTATAAATATACAAAAGTATGAAGGCTATTGCTTAACGCATTGTAAGCCGCCCTGAGTCTCCGGAGAAGGGCGGCATATAAATTAAAGCAAAAAAAAAAAAAAAGTCTAACATCATCAGTGCTAGAAGGGAGTGGGGTTTGTGGGGAGGAGGAGAAGGAGGAGGAGGAGGAGGAGGAGGAGGAGGAGGAGGAGGAGGAGGAAGAGGAGGAGGAGGAGGAGGAGGAGGAGGAGGAGGAGGAGGAGGAAGAGGAAGACTATGGAGTCCTTGGTGCTTTCTGAGCTTGGATGTTTTCTTACAGACATTTCATGACCCAACTAGGTAACATCATCAGTGCAGGAAGAGAGTGGGGTTTGTGGGGAGGAGGAGGAGGAGGAGGAGGAGGAGGAGGAGGAAGAGGAGGAAGACTATGGAGTCCTTGGTGCTTTCTGAGCTTGGATGTTTTCTTACAGACATTTCATGACCCAACTAGGTAACATCATCAGTGTAACAATAGAGTTGGGATTTTTTTTGGTCTGTTCTTGATTGGTTACTATCTTGGTAAACTGTCTGCTGTCTGCTTATACAGATAGTCCCCAGTTTACAACCACAGTTAAGTCTAACATTTCTCTTACCTCCATGGTACCTCAGTCAGTGGTAGCATCAGGCTACCTTGCCTTCTATCGGCCCTTTTTCAAATGCCTTTGATTTTTTTCCCCCCACGGGTCAGAGTCCCTTCAACTGCTTCCTGCCTTTGCAATTTATGTCCCCAATATTTAATAGCTTCATTAACTGGCCCTTCTGGTGAGCAAAGCAGGTTTACTTCATCTAATATGAATAATTCATTCTCGTGGTCCTAGGTATTTTCAACAATTTTCTCCAACACCACGCTTCAAAGGCATCCATTTATTATTTTCCTGCCACCTTCTGAAGATGCAGCTTTTGTAACAACTGGGAAAACACAGTTTTGACCACCCAGTTCAGAGAGCACAAAGGATCCCACAGTCCTCCTCCTGCTCCTCTTCCTCCTCTTCCTCCTCCTCCTCCTCCTCTTCCTCCCCCTCACCACAAACCCCATTCAGGAGCCTTGGTGGCACAGCGGACTAAAGTGCTGTTAAGTATCACTTTTTTTTTTCATTGAATTTGTATATCGCCCTACTCCCGAAGGACTCAGGGCGGTGAACAGCCAAATAAAATACATATATACACTTAAGTAACACTTGTCAGCACTTCAAGCTGCATTTACTCTAGTGCTGACATAAGAAGGAGAAGCGGAGGCGTCTGGAAAGGGACGTTTGACTTTTCACCTACTTATTTTCCCTGGAGATAATATCCCCTAGGAGATGGGATGGGAGGGGGGAAATTCCTTTGAGCTGGAGCAGTAGATTAGGGGTAGAGTGACTTGGAAGATGGCCAATGAGTGCAGAGGAGTGGGGAAAGGAAAGGGAGGGTTTGGGGTCAGGAAGTCAGTGTTGGCTACGATGGAGTCGGAGTTAGAATGTCGTGCTTAATGAATGGGAGTTTTTCATCAAAGACTTTGTTTGAAATGCAAGTTATTTGAGACGACCTCGAAACCTGACAACTTAGCTGCCAGCTGCCTGCAATTACTGCAAGTTCAAATCTCACCAGGCTCAAGGTTGACTCAGCCTTCCATCCTTCCGAGGTAGGTAAAATGAGGACCCGGATTGTGGGGGCAATAAGCTGACTTTGTATAAAAAAGAACAACGCTTGGGGGGGGGGCGAAAGTCCTACTAAGCAGGTATATACAAAAGTATGAAGGCTATTGCTTAACGCATTGTAAGCCGCTCTGAGTCTCCGGAGAAAGGCAGCATATAAATCGAACCAATAAATAAATAAATAAATAAATTTCCAGCACTGATGATGCTGCCTAGTTGAGTCATGAAAAATCTGACTCAATAACAAAACAACCAAGCTCAGAGAACACCAAGGACTCCACAGTCGTTGTCCTCCTCCTCCTCCTCCTCCTCCTCCTCCTCTTCCTCCTCCTCTTCTTCCTCCTCTTCCCCATTTCCTTCTGGCACTGATAATGTTACCTAGTTGGGTCATGAAACGTCTACAAGAAAACCTAGCTCAGAGAGCATCAACAACTCCACAGTAGCTCTCCTCCTCCCTTCTCCTCCTCCTGCTCCTCTTCCTCCTCTTCAACCCCACCCCCTTCTAGCACTGACGATATTCCCTAACTGGGTAATGAAACGTCTGCAAGAAAACCACCAAGTTCAGAGAGCACCAAGGATCTTACAGTCCCCTTTCTCCTCCCTGCAAACCCCCTCCCCTTCTAGCACTGATGATGCTACCTAGTTGGGTCATGAAACATCTGCAAGGAAACCACCAAGTTCCGAGAATACCAAGGTCACCCACACTTTAGTGCTGAGCTATGAATATTCTCTTCAATCCATATGCTGACATTTGTCAAAATCCTTCTCATCATGGGTGCTAGTTTACAAAGAACTCTCTTGTAGTTTGGGCTTTCCTTTTTGTCACTTTTCGGTTTCGGAACACGGCAACAGGGACCACTAAGGGGCTGACACAAAAGAAGGCAGGATAACCTCTTCTCCAAAGCCCCTGAGGGCAGGACAAGAAACAATAGATGGAAACTAATCAAAGAGAGGAGCAATTTAGAACTAAGGAGAAATTTCCTGGCATTGAGAACAATTAACCAGTGGAACAACTTGCCTCCAGAAGTTGTGAATGCTCCAACACTGGAAGTTTTTAAGAAGAGGTTGGATAACCATTTGTCTGAAGGGGTGTAGGGTTTCCTGCCTGGGCAGGGGGTTGGACTAGAAGACCTCCAAGGTCCCTTCCATCTCTGTTATTCTTGAAATTAAACAGTGGAACGACTTGCCTCCAGAAGTGGTGGGTGCTACATCACAGGAGCTTTTCAAGAAGAAATTGGACATCCATTTGTCTGAAATAGTATAGGGTCTCCTACTTGAGCAAGGGGTTGGACTAGAAGACCTCCAAGGTCCCTTCCAACTGTGTTATTCTGTTAACTTTCCTTCAATCAGACACAAAAACGAACTTCACACCTAATGAGCCATGGTGGCGCAGTGGTCAGTGTGCAGTACTGCAGGCGACTTCTGCTGACTGCCGGCTGACTGCAATTTGTTGGTTCGAATCTCACCAGGCTCAAGATTGACTCAGCCTTCCATCCTTCCGAGGTGGGTAAAATGAGGACCCAGATTGTTGGGGGCAAGAGGCTGACTCTGTAAACCGCTTAGAGAGGGCTGTAAAAGCACTGTGAAGTGGTATATAAGTCTAGGTGCTATTGCTAAGTGCTAAGATTGGAAGGGAGAAAAGGGAAGGAAGGAAGGAAGGAAGGAAGGAAGGAAGGAAGGAAGGAAGGAAGGAAGGAAGGAAGGAAGGAAGGAAGGAAGGAAGGAAGAGTCCTGGTGGCACAGTGGTTAGAATGCAGTATTGCAGGTTAATTCTGCCCAAGTCTGGAGTTCGATCCTGACTGCCTCAAGGTTGACACAGCCTTCCCTCTTTCCGACGTGTGTAAAATGAGGACCCAGATTGTTGGGGGCCAGAGGCTGACTCTGTAAACCGCTTAGAGGGGGCTATGAAACACCATGAAGCAGTATATAAGTCTAAGTGCTATTGCTATTGCTACATCAACCAGGTGGCCCAGCCACTCTATAAGCAAAGTCCACCCTTATTTTAACAGAACTCCTTTTCTTTTCCAGCTTTACCATTTTTGAAGATTGTTACAACACTTATGAATCCATTTTTCCGCCTCAAACCCTAAGATTTATCACATTCATTTCAATTCCATTTCTTCCCATATCACCCTCACTCCCCTAAGTATTGCCAGTAAAAACTTAAAATATAAACAGCAAGCAACTTTAGGGTTTCGAGGTGAGGATATTCAAAATGCTGCAGCACATCGGTGTGGAATTTTACACACCCGTTGCAACCTGTGGGTTGCATGATGTGCGGTCTCGGCTTAGGGAATTCACTCCCATTGCTGAATGTTCAAAAATTCACTGAGACAAATGGGGTGGAGCGGTGGCTCAGCAATTAAGACGCTGCGCTTATCAGCTGGAAAGCCAGCAGCCCAGGTTCGAGACCCCAGTGGCATGTGATGGAGTGAGCTCCCGTTCCTAGCTCTAGCTCCTGCCCGCCTAGCAGTTTGAAAGCATGTAAATGCGAGTAGATAAATAGGTACCACTTTGGTGGGAAGGTAACAGTCCTCCATGATGTCATGCTGGCCATGTGACCATGGAAATGTCTCCCGACAACACTAGCTCAATGGCCTTGAAATGGAGATGAGCAATGGCCAGTATAGCTGCCAACGACTAACAGAATAAAATCCGCAGGGACCCTTAACCTTCATCTTACTGAGACAAATAAACCAAGCTACTTAAAACAAACAAACCCAAGATAACTCAAGATTAAAGCTAAGAGGCTGACTCTCTATGGAACAGCAGCCCAAGGACTTTAACTGACCTGCTGACCAGCTGTTTTGGCTAGGATATTTCAACGGGATAGAGGATTTGTACCTTGTTTTTTTTAAGGCAAACTATTTTGGAAATTAAAGCAGGCTCATTGTCTACCAGTGAAGACAATTCTCCTCCAGAAGTGTATACAGGTAGTCCTCAACTTACAACCGCTAAAAGAGAACATTATTATGGAAAATAATCAAGGAGAGAACCAACCTAGAACTAAAGAGAAATTTCCTGGCAGTGAGAACAATCAAACAGTGGAACAGCTGGCCACTAGAAGTTGTGGGTGTTCCATCACGGGAGGTTTTCGAGAAGAGATTGGACAACGATTTGTCTGAAATGATTTAGGGTTTCCTGCTTGAGCAGGGGGTTGGACTAGAAGACCTCCAAGGTCCCTTCCAACTCTCTGTTATTCTGTATTGCAAATGCAATTTAGGATGGAAGGGCGAAGGGATTCAGAGATGGTCCTTTCGGGTTTCTCAATTCTGAAATCTAGCGATGATGTGAAGATGTTTCACCCAGAACCAGCGGCCTTGGTCCTACCAAAACATAAGACCTAGACTTGATGCAATAGAACTCAAAAGCTCAAGTGAAGCCATCAAATTCAGCCTTGCCTGAGGCAGAGTTCATGCCTCCTCCCCCCGCAACACACACAAGAAAGAGCCAATTGTCCAAAGACTCCTAGTTCCGTTTCCTAACTGGTTCCATTACTGTTCTGCTCTTACCAGAGGTGGATTTACAATATCGTTACTACAGGTTCGCCATATGCACACACGCTCGCTTCGTGCGCATACACGCATTCCATGCATGTGCCCGGCCATGAAAACGTGGCTAAATACGACGGCATTACGCCGGGGCAGTTGGCTGTGCCCTCCCACAGTCGCCGCTACCGGTTCGTCAGAACTGGTCCGAACCAGATGAATAACACCTCTGATTCTTACCCTCAAAAACATTCCCAGCTCCTGATTACCCAAAATGATCCTAAAATCTCTGGCAAAGATCTGCAGCTCAGTTTCAGAGGATGGATTAACAGAAATGAAACTGGGTAAAATGTTAGTGGCAAAGGACACTTCCTTGCCCCTCCTCGTCTAAAGCCATAGTCATAAAAAAAAGTGAGCCTTCATCAGTCATGCTTGAATTTTCCAATATGAGCTCTGAGTAACAGACGAACAGAGTTAGGAGGGAACCCGCCTCCTCTTCCTTGTGGCAGCCCCTCAAATATTAGAAGACTTCTATCATATCACCTAGTGGTGGGTTTCACATTTTGTTACCACCGGTTCGCCGCGCACACGCTCACTTCATGCGTGTGCGTGTGCCTTCCATGCATGCACTCGGCCTTCCACATATGTGTTTTGCTCACATGCACTCCTTCCATGTATGCACCTGGCCTCAAAAACGTGCCTAAATAGGATGGCATAGAGCCAGGGCGGGAGGGCAGGTCCAGTAGTGGGTTGCTCCCGGTTCGCACCGGTTCGCAAGAACCGGTAGTAAAAATTTGTAGTAGTTCGGAGAACCGGTAATAACATTGGCTGGCCACGCCCCCGAACCGGTCCCTGGCCCGGTCGCCGCTCGCTTACCCCGCCCACCTCATCAGAGGCTTTTTAAAAAAAAAACTTTTAAAAGCATTTTTTCTACAACCTCTTTGCGTTGAAAAAATGCTTTTAAAAGTAAAAAAAAAAGCCTCTGATGATCATGTGGCTCAGCTGGGATCGTCAGAGGCTTTTAAAAGAAAAAAAAAAGCCTCCGACGATCAGGCAACTCAGTTGGGATTGTCAGAGGCTTTTAAAAGCATTTTTTTCTGCAACCTCTTCGGCTAAAGAGGTTGTAGAAAAAATGCTTTTAAAAGTAAAAAAAAAAAGCCTCTGATGATCATGTGGCTCAGCTGGGATCGTCAGAGGCTTTTAAAAGAAAAAAAAAGCCTCCGACGATCAGGCAACTCAGCTGGGATTGTCAGAGGCTTTTAAAAGCATTTTTTTCTGCAACCTCTTCGGCTGAAGAGGTTGTAGAAAAAATGCTTTTAAAAGTAAAAAAAAAAAAAAGTTGGCCACACCCACCCAATCACATTAACCCCTCCCCACCAAGCCATGTCCACAAAATAAGCCACGCCCACAGAACCGATAGTAAAAAATTTTAGAACCCACCCCTGGTCAGGTCCACCTGCAATTTCCGCTACCGGTTTGCCTGAACTGCTCTGAACCGGCTAAATATCCCCTCTGACGTCAACCCTAGTCCTTCTTTTCATTATACGCAGTATAATGTATAATAATATACATTATTATTTCATTACACACAGTATAATAAATACATACACAGTTCCTGCAACTGTTTGTCGTACATTTTAGCCTCTAGCCCCCCCAAATCACCCTTGTTGCTCTTCTCTACACTCTTTCCAGAGTCTCAACCAGAGGTGGGTTTCAGCAGGTTCTGACCAGTTCTGGAGAACTGGTAGAAGAAATTTTGAGTAGTTTGGAGAACCGGTAGTAAAAATTCTAACTGGCCCCACCCCCATCTATTCTCTTCCTCCCGAGTCCTAGCTGATTGGGAGGAAATGGGGATTTTGCAGTATCCTTCCCCTGGAGTGGGGAGGGAATGGAGATTTTGCAGTATCCTTCCCCTGGAGCGGGGAGGGAATGGAGATTTTACAGTATCCTTCCCCTGGAGTGGGGAGGGAATGGAGATTTTACAGTATCCTTCCCCTGGAGTAAGGAGGGAATGGAGATTTTACAGTATCCTTCCCCTGGAGAGGGGAGGGAATGGAGATTTTACAGTATCCTTCCCCTGGAGCGGGGAGGGAATGGAGATTTTACAGTATCCTTCCCCTGGAGCGGGGAGGGAATGGAGATTTTACAGTATCCTTCCCCTGGAGCGGGGAGGGAATGGAGATTTTACAGTATCCTTCCCCTGGAGTGGGGAGGGAATGGAGATTTTACAGTATCCTTCCCCTGCCGCGTCCACCAAGCCACGCCCACAGAACCGGTAGTAAAAAAATTTGAAACCCACCAGTGGTCTCAATATCTTTTTTACAACACGGTGACCAAAACTGGATGGAGTATTTCAACTGTGGCCTTACTAAGGCTTTGTAAAGCGGTATTAGAACGTCACGTGATTTTGACTCTAATCCCTCTGTTAATGCAGCCTAGGATTGTGTTGGCTTTTTTGGCAGCTGTCGAACACAGTTGGGCTCCTATTTAAGTGATTATTTTGTGTCCTCTTAATTTCGGCCAGGCTTTACAGAGTGAAAATAAATGAATTTGTCTAATGCATGAATCAATCAAATTGGTAATTATTCTTACCACTGAAAACAATGAGGAAAAAATTCAAAGCAAGAAAAAACACCAAGTGAAACAGAAGTAATAGGAAAAATTTTAGAATGCGCTGAAATGGATAGGTTAACCAAAGAATTACAAGAAAGAGAAGAATCAGATTATTACAAAATATGGAATAATTGGCATAATTGGTTAAAAATCAGAAATATACAAAAAATATAGGGGGAAATATTACCGATATATATATATATATATATATATATATATATATATATATATATATATATATATATATATATATATATATATATATATATATAATAAAAAGTGTTATTAGATTAAGGAGAGGTAAAGGAATATATCATAAGCAGAATTGTAGAATGTCACTCTGAAAAAATGCTTAAGAAGAAATTATACTCTTTTTGTGTATATGTTGTATAAATGTTTGTTGTGTATATATTACGTATGTCTTTTTTAATATTTATATTCAATAAAAAAATTTAAAAAAAGAAAAAAAGAAAAAGAAAATGAAGTAAAAAAAAGAGAAAACAATGAGGAAGAAACAGATCTGCACTCAAATATGGCATTGATGCATATTAAAGGATGCTAATGGGATTATTTAAGGTGCTTAGCTTGATGGAGTGCTTGTCCACATGGCAGTCACAGTTCCTGTTATTCCTACAAGTTTTTTTTTCTCCTTCTCATTCTTCCCTCCCTTCCCTCCATGTACACTTCGTGCAATCTTCAACTCATTTCCCCAAGGAAAATCATGGTGCAAACACCTTGTACAACAGACAGCTGATTTGGAATGATTTGAGGAAGCTAAGCTGGATCTGATTAGTTCCTGGGTTGGATTGAGGAATCCTAGCGCTGTAGGTTACTGTGGGAAGATGGCTTCCTAGAGATCTGGTGGAATTGGGATCACTTTTTAGAATTTGGGAAAATAGATAGCACCTGCACAGAGAGCAGACAAGGCCAGAGAGATCCTCAGGTGAGGGTATCATAGAAAAAAATGCAACATGGAAAGTTTTCTTTGCTTTTGGAAGGGGTCAAGAAACCCTTTGCTTGGACATTTGTCTGAGTAAAGCACTTTCTAGAAGCTTTGCATCAGAAAAGGTCATTCTTAAATTCTAGGGGCCTCTTCTAGAAATTGCACAATTATATGTCAAAGTCAGAAGAATTTTTGAGGTCTATCTAGGACATCATTTGTCCGACATGGCATAGGGCTTCCTGCTTGAGCAGGGCATTGGAGTAGAAGACCTCCAAGGTCCCTTCCAACTCTGTTATTCTGTTATGTTCTGTTATCATTCTGTCTCCATACTCACACCCCAACGTTCACGTCAAGCTTATGAAAAGGACAAAATTCAACGGCAACCACGCAACTCTGCTTCCAACCAGTAGCTCCTATTCCTAATAGAAGAAGGTGTGAGTAATCTGATAGGTATTTTTTGCATGAACTGGTGGTACCTTTGGAGCAAATACATCACATTAGTGGCAGAATGGCAGTTAGCAAACCCTTAGTTGGGGAACTGCTACTCGACTCAGATTTGAGAAAAGTCCACATTCTGCTAGTAACTATTTGCTCCTATTTCTCTCCTCTCTGTCTGCTCGCCTTCCCAAGCATCAAAGTTGCTACTATGGTAAAGGATGAAGAATACAACAATGCTATATAACAACACAGTTGGGTGTATTCCGATAGCAGGAAAACAGTTAAAACAAAGGCACCGCTACCAATTCTGAACCTCTTGAGATGCCTTCAAAGATGATGTTCTGGAGGGTTTCTTGTAAACCCTGAAATAGTTTCTCCATTTTGGTCCCTACATTCACCACCAAGACTCTCAAACCATGCTTTCTGAGGCTGTTCAGAAGACCCTCGTGGTGGAGCCCACCCTCCTTAATGTTCACGTCCTAAAATTTGTCCTATGCAAAGAATGGAGAATGTTTGAATGTTCTCATACCAGATCTGCGTACTTAACTTACTTCTGTAACCATTACAAGTCCACAGGGGTCCTTTACTAGCATCTAGATTCATAAACCATCAACTGTACCCACCCCACGGCAATAAATGGGACTCCAGTTCCCATCTCTTTCTTGAGCAATTGTGGAGGGGATATTTCCCAAGGGTCTGTACTGTATCTTTCCCCTCTTTTAACCAACAGCAATGGGAATGAGCATTGGTGATCAAAACTCTTGTATTGAAATGGCCGAATTAAAGAAGATAAATGAGTTGTAATAATATGTAACTGTCCACAGCTTAGGAGAAGGATGACAGGAAACCAGAAATAGGATCAATTGAGTTTGCTAAATAAGTTTCTTTCCAAATATGCTTGTGACATGTACTGGGAAATAACAATTTTATTGTAGCAACTTCCGCTTTTTATCTATCTTTTCATGCAAGCAGCTTTTTTTCTCCCCTTGCTTGTGTAACCGCATAAACGCCTGCTGAATAAAATCATTTGGGGCTCTTCCAAAAGAGCCGTGGTGGCGCAGTGGTTAGAGTGCAGTACTGCAGGCTACTTCTGCTGACTGCCGGCTGCCTGCAAATTTGGCAGTTCGAATCTCACCAGGCTCAAGGTTGACTCAGCCTTCCATTCTTTGGAGATCGGTAAAATGAGGACCCAGATTGTTGGGGGCGATAGGCTGACTCTGTAAACCGCTTAGAGAGGGCTGGAAAGCACCGTGAAGCGGTACATAAGTCTAAGTACTATTGCTATTAACGGAGGAGCTTTGGATAGCTCAGCAGGCTAATGCATTGTAATTTAACTCCAGCTGTCTGCAATTAGCAAGTTCGAATCTTGCCAGGCTCAAGATTGACTCAGTCTTCCATCCTTTCTAAGGTAGGTAAATTGAGGACCCAGTTTGTGGGGGCAATAAGATGACTTTGTAAAAATATACAAAAGTATGAAGGCTATTGCTTAACACATTGTAAGCCGCCCTGAGTCTCCGGAGAAGGGCGGCATATGAATCAAATTAAAAATAAATAAATAAATAAATTCGTGACACAGAGTGAATTGATCTCTGCCTCTTTGTTCACGCTCGGTCTGATCTAGATCTCCTGCTTGGCAATTACTCCCCCATTTCTTTTGATGCCAAGTTTCAAGGGATCTCTTTTGAAATTGCCCACTTGGTACCAGGGATTAAATGTGGATTCAAAAAAGAGAGCTTGCAAGAAGAAGGATGTGTTGAGAAATGCAAAATTATGGCATGGGTTCAGGGCATCTGAGGAGCCGACGGGACAAGCCCACCCCACTTGTGCCAGTGGAAGAGGCCTGGTATAGAGCCTATCTGGTAAGGAACTAGAGTCAATGGGATCAAGGAGAAGGGCCTTTTCTGCTGTGGCCCCATCTCTGTGGTACACTCTACCATTGGAGGTGAAAACTGACCCCTCTGTTTTGGCCTTCTGGAAGGGTCTCAAAACTTGGGTTTGCCAGTTGGCCTGGGGTCCTGAGGAAGGCGCTCACCACTGGAGGTGGCTGATGGGATATGAAGACCTCACCACTGGAGGTGGCTGATGGGACAAGAAGACCTCACCACTGGAGGTGGCTGATGGGACAAGAAGACCTCACCACTGGAGGTGGCTGATGGGATAAGAAGACCTCACCACTGGAGGTGGCTGATGGGACAAGAAGACCTCACCACTGGAGGTGGCTGATGGGACAAGAGGACAGATTGTCCCATCCATCTCTCAGCTCTTGTAGGCCTGGTTTTAATAGCCTTTTAATATTGGCTCATTTTAATCTGTTGACGACTTTCCCCTTGGGTTCTATAATTTGGAATCTGCCCAGAATGTCCTTGTAGGGGCGGATGGGCAGCATAGAAATTTAATAAACAAACAAACAACAACAACAAAGCAAATAAGTAAATAAAAAAACCCAGGTCAACCTCGTATCTCCCTCACTATAAACCCACTGTAATGCCTCAACCCCGTAGAGTCAAGTCCTTGAGGTGCTTCAGAAGTGGCTCTAGAAGGAAAGGTAGAATCTTAAGAGGTTAAAAGTCATTAGTGTCGACAACACAAGAGACGCTACGGGACAACAGGTGATGTTCCTTGCCACCCCCCAACAGTTACCTGTGCTAGACCTTGCTTATCCAGTGTTTCCCACCGTGCTTCAATAAGGACGGTTAGCATCCTTTGGCCTTTTCAGCTGGACCTTCAGCCTCTTCATCCCAATCTGGAAGCCATTCATGGCCTGGATGGCCGCTTGGGCGCTAGCAGGATTGTCAAAACTCACAAAGCCTGTCAAAACACAAGGAAGGTGCAGGATTTAACCAGCTGAAGGGGGGCGACGGGGCCATCCCATGCTAGATCACACCAAGGATGAACATGGAATAGGGGGGGCCAAGGAGCTGCCCCCTCCCTCCCCAGCGCTTGATGCAGGAAACTTCCAGCTTCTGACAATGTCACGGTGGGTTCGGGTGAGCGGCGTTGGGGATGGAATGGGTCGAGCGTTCACCTCAACCGAAAGTTGGCTGAGAGGGAGGATGGGAAGCAAGCCATGGAAAAGTTAGATTTTGGGGTGGAGGAATGAAGAGATGCCAGATGGACCACCAGATGGTCATTGAAAGGGACAAGTCCTCAGCTGAAGTTATTCTTACAGAGAAGGAAGGAGTGTTGCCAGGAGGGACTTCTAATGGGTCGCAGTGAGGTGTCCGCCTCAAACTAGAACATAAATTTCACATCCCGTCTTGAATGCTGCAACACGCTCTACATGGGGCTGCCCTTGAAGAGCATCCGGAAGCTCCAGTTGGTGCAAAATGCAGCAGCCTGCATGGTTTTGTGCAGATTTCAGTTGTGCAAGTTTTAAGTTTTTAAGTTTTAAGTTTAAGTTTTAAGTTTTATTAAATTTCTATACCGCCCTTCTCCCAGGGGACTCAGGGCGGTGTACAGCCATATTAAAACACATGAATTTATAAAAATTAAAACCAATTAAAATCAGATATATAAAATTTGGCCATCAATTTAAAACACGCATACACCCATTTAAAATTCATATTAGGACAGTCCGGCTTGCTGAAACAAAAGGGTCTTAAGGGTGCGGTGAAAAGTGCGCAGGTTGGGGCTAAGACGAAGCTCTAGGGGCAGCTCATTCCAAAGGGCAGGTGCCCCCACAGAGAAGGCTCTCCCCCTGGGTGTCGCCAGTTGGCATTGTTTGGCCGACGGCACCCTGAGGAGCCCCTCTCTGTGGGAGTGTATTGGCCGGTGGGAGGTTGTTGTTGGCAGAAGGCGGTCTCGTATGTACCCCGGTCCTAAGCCATGGAGCGCTTTAAAGGTGGTAACCAACACCTTGAATCGCACTCGGAAGACCAGCGGAAGCCAGTACAGCTCACACAGGAGGGGTTTTACATGGGTACGCCGAGTCGCACCCATAACCATCCGCGCGGCCGCATTCTGGACCAGCTGGAACCTCCGAGTGCTCTTCAAGGGGAACCCCATGTAGAGAGCGTTGCAGTAGTCCAGACGGGACTTGATGAGGGCATGAGTAACTGTGCGCAAGGCATCCCGGTCCAGAAAGGGACGCAACTGGTGTATCAGGCGAACCCAATAAAAAGCTCCCCTGGCCACGGCCATCATATGATCTTCCAACGACAGCCATGCATCCAGGAGAACACCCAAGTTGCGAGCCCTCTCTGTGGGGGCCAATGATTTGCCCCCAATAGTCAGCGATGGTGACAGCTGACTATACCGGGCTGCCGGAAGCCACAGCCACTCAGTCTTGGAGGGGTTGAGTTTGAGCCTGTTTCTCCCCATCCAGATCCGTACGGCCTCCAGGCACCGGGACATCACATCAAGGGCATCATTGGGGTGGTTCGGGGTGGAGATGTACAGCTGAGTATCATTAGCATACTGATGGAATCTCACCCCGAAACCACGGATGATCTCGCCCAGCGGCTTCACATAAATGTTGAACAGAAGGGGCGAGAGGACTGACCCTTGCGGCACCCCACATACAAGGTGCCTCGGGGTCGACCTCTGCCCCACCTGCCAACACAAACTGCACACAGTTGGAGAGGAAGGAGGAGAACCACTGCAACACGGTGCCCCCCACTCCCAACCCCTCCAATCGTCGCAGCATGATACCATGGTCAATGGTATCAAAAGCCACTAAGAGATCTAATAGGACCAGGACAGAGGAGCAACCCCTGTCCCGAGCCCTCCAGAGATCATCGACCAATGCGACCAATGCCGTTCCAGTGCTGTGCCCTGGCCTGAAGCACGACTGGAACGGGTCTAGATAATCAGCTTCATCCAGGTACTGGGGAAGTTGTCACGCCACCACACTCTCAACAACCTTCGCAATGAAGCGAAGGTTGGAGACAGGGTGATAATTGGCTAATACAGCCGGGTCCAGGGAAGGCTTCTTGAGGAGAGGCCTCACCACCACCTCTTTTAAAGAGGGGGGGAAGTAACCCTCACTCAAAGAAGCGTTAATAATCCCCTGGAGCCAGCCTCGTGTAATCTCCCGGGAGGCCAGCACCAACCAGGAGGGACACGGATCCAATAAACATGTGGCAGAGCTAAGTCTCCCCAGAATCCTGTCCACATCCTCGGGTGTCACAGGGTCAAACCCCTCCCAGATAACATTCTCAAGATTCCCCTCCATCAGTCCATCCGGATCTACCCAATCAGAGTCCAGACCTTCCCGAATCTGAGTGACTTTGTCATGCAGGAATTGCACAAAATCCTCAGCCTTGTCCTGCAAGGGGTCTTCCCTCGCTCCCAGATGAAGGAGGGAGCGGGTCACCCTAAACAGGGCAGCTGGGCGGTTCTCTGCAGACCCAATAAGAGTGGAAAAATAATTAAATTTTGCCGCTTTTATCGCCACTAGGTAGGTCTTAATATGAGACCTCACCAGTGTTCGGTCAGATTCGGAGTGACTGGCCCTCCAATCACTCTCCAGGCATCTTTTCCGGTGCTTCATCTCTCTCAGCTCCTCAGAGAACCAGGGAGCCAGTTGAGATCGGCACCAGGGCAGAGGCCGCAAAGGCACGACACGATCCAGAGCCCCGGTGGCCGCCCTATCCCAGGCGGCCACCAGCTCTTCAGTCATGCCATGAGCCAGAGCCTCAGGGAATGGCCCAAGCTCCGTCAGGAACCTATCCGGGTCCATCAGGCGCCTGGGACAGAACCACTTAGTTGGGTCCATCTCCCTGCAGTGGGGTGTAGCAGTTCAAAAGTCCATGCGAAGGAGGGAGTGATCAGACCATGACAAGGGCTCGATGACTAAATCCCCTCTTTCCAGATCACTCTGCCACTGACCAGAGACAAAAATCAAGTCCAGAGTATGTCCCCCCAAGTGAGTAGGGCCTTGAACTAATTGGGTCAGGTCCAAGGCCATCATGGAAGCCAAGAACTCCTGAGCTGCCATAGACATTTTGCCGACAGATGTTAGGTTGAAGTCCCCCATAACCATAAGCCTGGGGGTATCAACCGCCACCCCGGCTATCACGTCTGGTAGCTTGGGCAGGGCTGCTGCCACACAGCAGGGAGCCAAGTACGTGATCAGCAGGCCCATCTGCACCCCACGACCCCACTTCACAAGGAGGGACTCACATCCAGCTATCCGAGGTCCAGGGGTCTCCCTCGGACATAGACTTTCTTTAATAATAACTGCCACCCCCCCACCCCTATCCTGGGCCGGAAACCTGGTGGGCACATTTCAACCAGGGGCACACCCCCTTCTGGGCCCAACCAGGTCTCCGTAATACCCGCCACATCCGCTCCCCCCTCCTGAATAAGATCATAAATGAGAGAGGCTTTATTTAACACGGATCTGGCATTGCACAACAACAGCCAAAGGCCCAGGCTCTGAGAGTCTGTGCTACCTGGGGAACGAGTAAAGCCTTGGGGACTGGAGTGCGCGATCGCTTGAAGATAGCGAGAGTGCACTCCCATAACATGATATAGCCCCCTGCTTCCACCATATCTGCCCCTCCCTCCCACCGTACAGATCACATGGCCCTCACAAGGTTGAGCTCTTGCCCCCTCCCTGATATCCAACCCTGCGTCTCCACTGCCGCTGCCCTCTGCCAGACCCGGCCTTGACCCTTGTGGGTTCTCCCCCGCTCCCACTCTGGTCATCCCTGAACCCCTTAAAATTTTAGTTAATAATGCATTTAAAAAACCCCTTAATCCCCTCTTTGACGCATGCCATCTCTCGGGGTTCCAAAACCCGTCATCAAGATAGGCCCTCGATAACATGGAGGGCCAGATCTGTGAGAGGGGGGAATCTCGCAGCACAAGAAGCTTAGACCTTGAGTACATCCAAAACACAAAACATACAATAACACGTGTATTACACCTCTTCTACAGGAGCTGCATTGGTTGTCGATTTGCTTCTGGGTCCAATTCAAGGTGCTGGTTGTCACCTTTAAAACCCTTCATGGCTTGGGACCAGGGGATCTGAGGGACCGTCTCTTGCCGGTCACATCCACCCAACCCACCAGAGCGGGGAGGCAGGGAATGTTGCGGGTCCCATCCCGGTGGGAGATATACCTGGTGGGACCCAGAAGTAGGGCCTTCTCTGTGGTGGCTCCCTCTCTCTGGAACATCATCCCCCCAGATATTAGAATGGCCCCCACTCTAACACCCTTCCAGAAGGCATTGAAGTCTTGGTTCTGCCAGCGGGCCTGGGGAACCCACAGCGGGATGGAGCCCATTAATTGGCTCATGTGATGTGTTGTCGCCAGGGCAGGGGGTGGGGGTGGGGTGATTTTATTTTATTATATATGATTCTTTTATAAGTTTTACTGCTTTTTATATGATGTTTTTATATCTTTGTAAGCCGCCTTGAGTCGCCATGTGCGAATAAGTGACAATATAAATCTCCTAAATAAAAAAAGAAAACAATAATAATAATAGAATCATAGAATCCTAGGGCTGGAAAGGATCTTGGAGGTCTTCTGGTCCAACCCCCTGCCCAAGGCAGGAATACTATCCCGGACAAAAGATTATCTAGTCTCTTCTTGAAAACCTCCAGTGATGAAGCACCTACCACCAGGGGTGAAATGCTCCCGGTTCGGACCGGATTGTCCGATCCAGTAGCGATGGTGGTGGGTGGTTCGGACAACCGGTAGCAAAAATCCCTGCCCCCCCTCCACATGCCCAGCTGAGCTGCGCGATCATCAGAGGCTTTTTTTTTTTTACTTTTAAAAGCATTTTTTCTACAACCTCTTCGGCCGAAAAAATGCTTTTAAAAGTAAAAAAAAAAAAAAAAAAGCTGAAGAGGTTGTAGGGAAAAAAAATGCTTTTAAAAGCCTCTGACGATCCCAGCTGAGTTGCCTGATCGTCAGAGGCTTTTAAAAGCATTTTTTTAAACAATCTCTTTGGCTGAAGAGGTTATAGAAAAAATGATTTTAAAAGTTAAAAAAAAAAAAAAGTTGGCCACGCCCACCCAGTCATATTAACCCCCCCACCAAGCCACACCTACAGAACCAGTAGTAACAAATTTTATATTTCACCACTGCCTTCCACTCCAGGATGCAGGTTCTTCCACTAATTAATCATTCTTACTGTCTGGACCACCCAAAAAATTGGTCCACCAAGTACTTGTACACCAAAAGAGCTGGTGATTTTTTTTTACCGGATTAGCATTTGTATAGGCAGTGGTGGGATTCAAATAATTTAACAACTTGTTCTCGGCCCTAATGACTGGCTAGGTAGGCGTGGCCATGGTGGGTGTGGCCAGAGGGTGTGACAGGCAGCGCTCGGCCTCCTGCACCCCCGCTGGGAGCAAAAATGGGCTGCCGGTGGTGGGGGGCACCACACACGCATGCATACACCCAGTTTTGGGCCTAGTAGGCCTCCCTGCAGCCTCCTGGAAATGAAAACAGGGTGCAGGGGGAGAGGGGCTGCCACACACCCTGTGCTCCGTTTTGGGCCTAGTAGGCCTCCCGGCACTTACCTAGGAGCCAAAATGGGGCATGTGTGGACTCCTCGAAGGGGAGGGGTGGGGAGGGGAGGGGCCAGCCAGCGATTTAACAACCGGTTCGCTCAAACCGGTCCGAACCAGCTGAATCCCACCACTATTTATAGGTCACCAAGAAGGTGCTGAACCTTGATGGCTGGGTGGATAGCATGGTGGATGACAAATGCAGGAACCGGGATTGGGTATCTTGGATTTGGCGATCAAATTAGGGATTCTGCCACATGAAAAGAAAAAACAACAACTGCAGTATGTTAAACCTATTTTAAGGCTCACAATATTTTTATGTATCTCCCATCTCAGTTACCCGTTTGGGGCAACTGTCAGGGTCGTTTTCAAATTGGAGGTGAAAAAAGAAACCAAGATTGTGGTTACAATCACGCCATACATGTTAGAAATGAGGGAGGGGACGGACTATGATTGAATGGTTGCGGTTGCCATCTTGAATTGTTTGACCTCTCTATGGACACCCCGGCAACTGTGTTCCGAAAAAGAGTCCAGCAGGTGCCTCCTACAGGGAAAATTGTCACTCTTGGGTCTACTGAAACTTCAGGATTGATATCCAATGATGGGTTTGTAGACATGGTCCAAAACTTGTGAGAAGAAGACTTGGCCATTGAGATCTTGAATCTTTATCTTCATCGCCACAGAAATCATGGATTGTAATCACTATGTTCCGAGCTGTTCAGGGACATCCATGAAGGGATTCCCCCCCCCCAATGGTGGATCTGATCACCTGATAGAAGGCCCACCCCTTTTTACAGGTGACTGTATCCAAAATAGGGCAAGGCTTCAAATGATTGACATTTGGTCATGGCTGCCATGTTGAATTTGTTCCCACCTGTCTCATCTCCACAGACATCCCTGGAGGCAGTAGCTCACGTTAAACAAGTCAACATCTTCTTCACCCCAAATTATTTCCCCACACATCGACCTGTTCAGCTAAAAGGAAATATATATTTTTGTCTATAGGTAGGCCTCGACTTACAACCCATTGCTTAGTGACTATTCAAAGTTACAACGAACCTACCTTTAAGCTACGTATGATCCAGATTCAAAATTATGACAGTCAGAACCCTTCCAAAACCACATAATCAAACTTCGGACACTCAGAAACACGACCATTTTTATGGTCGTTTACAGCATCTGATGGTCACGCAATCAAGTTTTTAGGGTGGTTTTCCCGAAAACCTGCACTTATTTCCAGTTTTCGGCAAAACCGCAGCCTAGTGAAAAATGGGTTGGTTAACAATACACCATTTGCTGAATGACCACCACCAAAAAACAGTCACAAAATTGGGTTGATTATATCAGGGGTCCCCAACCCCGGGCCCTGAACCAGCATTGGGCCACGGCATGCTAGAAACCAGGCCATGCAAACAAGTGAAGCCCCATCCGTGGCATGCAGGCTGTCAGGGTTCTGACAGATGCCCGAATTAAATCATGATCCTCTTTGAGCCAAGCTTCAAAAGAAATCCAGTTAGTTATTAGGAGCTTCGTGTCGGCACGTTCCAAGTGAAGCCAACTCTGACCCCATGTAATTTACAACCCAGGCATGACCCTGTTTCCCCCCTCCCCCCAGGGTGTGTCATCAGTTACATTCGCCAACGGAGCAATTTCACAGGTTTTAGAGATCACTCCCCTCTGGCCGTTGTGGGTAACCCTGGGAGACAGCCTTGAGAGATATATGTCTGGAATGTGCTTTTGTTTTTGGCTGTCGTGTTTCACCTTTTTTCCCATCCCCCTTGCCTATGGCGACTTAAGAGCAGGCCAGGAATGCTTTGTGAGTTGACACAGGAAGCACATGAAACCATGCCCCTCCAGTTTGGGGGAAAACCTCTCTCTACGGAACCGGTTCCTGGTACCCAAAAGATTGGGGGGGCCGTTAGGTTACATAACCAACCCATTTTAGGCCTGTCATGATTTACAATGTGGCAGAGTCCATTATGGTCATATGTCAAGGCCTATGTGTCTCTATCAGATTTTTCAACCACTGCAATATCAGGCGCACAGCAATTGTGTGGCAAGTACCCAATATTCTGATTCTATTCTTTATTCCTTGTCAAAAACAAGGAATAAACATTTCTTACTGGAAAGGAATCTGAGTGGATGTATTAGGAGTCGGATGTTGACCAGAACATCATATTAGAATAATGTTAGTTGTGTTCTAAGACAATTGACAAGGTCTTCTACTGTAAAGAGTTGGCAGAAAAGCTCCTCCATCCACATGTTCAGATGGACACCCACACTTTCACACCTAGGCTTCCCTATTTTAACAGGAAAGAAGCTAAGGGAAACCATAACTACACAACTAGCAGTTCCAAAGTTTCAAGAGGCAATGGAACTTTCTGGTTTTTCTTTGAAGACCTTTCGCTACTCATCCAAGAAGCTTCTTCAGTTGGGACTGGATGGTGAGGAATGGAAGGATTGATACTCCTTGCAGACAGCTGGTCATTTGTGCTCTTTTTAGAGAGTCGTTGAGGCCACCTGGAGGTTTGTCTGTGTCCTCAGGGTCACCTGAGTGGTGCAAATGGGTGTGGAGCCTTCTTGGAACTGCTGAAAGGACTGTGTTGTAGACTGGAGATAGATGATGTCATATCCCTCCCTCTCTGTTGAGGGAGGGCTGTTCAATTTGGACACAGATGGCCTCTTTGACCCCTCTTTCAAACCAGCAGTCTTCTCTGTCCAAATATGGACTTTGCTGTCTTCAAAAGAGTGTCCTTTGTCTTTTAAAGGCAGATGGACTGCTGAATCTAGTCCTGATAGGTTTGTTCTACTATGTTGTGCCATGTGCTTATGAAGTGGTTGTTTTGTTTCCCCAATGTACAGATGGCTCATTGCATTGTACTGTATATACTATGTTGCCCAGCTTGTGTCTAGGTGTTTTATCCTTGGGGTGGACAAGCTTCTGCCTTAGTGTATTCTTGGGTTTGAAGTGTGCACATATGTTGTGTTGTCTGAAGATCACTAGCCATTTCCCAAGTGCCTTTAGACAGGAAGGGTCACCATACAAGAAGACCACGAGCTAATTGTCCTCAGTGGGACACACACACACGTACAAGTTTGTCACATCCTTTACAGAACTGTGGACCCTTTTTGGAGTAAGCTACCTCAACTATTTGCTGGGAAGTCATGTACCATTTTTATAACCTTCCAGTGCTACAGAGGAGCTCCTGGCTTGGATGTTCTTGAGCTCCATGGCAAATTGATGCTGATGGACATCTCTTCTCAAATCCAAATGTTGCCTTCAGATCAGCTTTCAAGGAAAGAGGTAGGCAAGGTGAGTCAAAGGAGAGATTGACATGGTGATGTGGGAGCCTGAGAACTGATGCGGTGCTGAATGGCATTAGAAAAGATTGAGGATCTTGAAGATTCTATTTTCTTGTAGGATTCCTCTTATTTTCCATCTCTCCCTTATTTTGATATTGAGTCTGGCCAATGAGGTGGCAGGAACCTTGACTGAGATAGAAGACTTGGCTATTTTAGAATATAGAGAGAGGTGGGTACCACTTATGATACTGAGTCCCTTTTATATTAGGAAATCAATCAGAATAAAGGTGGAAAGGGCCTTTGAGGTCTTCTATTCCAACCTTCTGCTAAAGCAGGAGATCCTGTATCATTCTAGATAGGCTGTCCAGTCTTTTCTTAAAAAGCTCCGGTGATGAAGCACTCACAACTTCTGGAAGCAAGAGAGACAATTACAGAGATTAATTGTCCTCACTCTTACCCTGTTTTCCCGAAAATAAGACCCAACCAGAAAATAAGCCCTAGCATGATTTCTCAGACTGCTCGTAATATAAGCCCTACCCCCAAAATAAACCCCAGTTACGATCGTCAGCAGACGGAGGTGTTTAGTACTGTATTTCCCCCCAAATAAAGACCTAACTGGAAAATAAGCCATAATACGTCTTTTGGAGCAAAAAATAATATAAGACCCGGTTTTAATTTGGGGGAAACACAATAGGAAGTTTCTCCTTAATTCCAGGTTGCTTCTCCCCTTGATTAGTTTCCATCCATTGCTTCTTGTCTTGCCTTCTGGTGCTTTGAAGGGTTGAATCCTTCTTCTTTGTGGCAACCCATCAAATATTGGAATATTGCTATCATGTTCCCTGCCAGTTCTTCTTCTTTTTAGATTAGCCAAACCCAATTTCTGCAATCATTCTCCACATGTCTCCAGGCCCTTAATCATCTTAGTTGCTCTTCTCTGCACTTTTTTCCCAAAGTCTCAATGTCTTTTTTGTAATGCGCTGATCAAAACTGGATGCAGTACTCCAGGTGTGGCCTTACTAAGGATTCATGTGGTTTTGCTTCCGTGCCTCTGTTTATACAATATAACCAAGGATTATATTGGCCTTTTTGGCTGCTGACAAAATCGTGAAGTCCTTGGTGCTCTGTTAGCTTGGTTGTTTTCCAGCAGACATTTCTTTACCCAACTAGGTAACATCATCAGTTTTAGAAAGGAATAGGGTTTGCTCACTGTTTCAATACTAGTGGTTGCCCTGTCAGTGTTGGTGGGAGTGTCATGGTATTTCCTTGATTATACTGTTTTTTAAAACTATTTATCCATCTGCGTTGGCAGTTCCTTAATCTATCATTGTCTACTGTTTACTGCTTGACTGTTGGCCTGGTATTAATCCTGCTGTTAATCGCTGTTCATCTGGGAGTTGACCGCTGGAGAGAAGGGGTTTTGGTCTTTTGGCTGCCTTTTTAGCTTTTGGATTGTCTCTTTCGAATGGTGGGTAAATGGTGTTTATCTCTATGTGCCTGTTGATGGCTTGGTTTGTCTGCCAGGCTTCCAGGAATTCTCTAACATTTCTGGATTTAACTTTCGATGACTAGAATGACTTAGTTATTATTGAACTGGCCTGAAACATTTAGAAATTCCTTCCTTCCTTCCTCCCTCCCTCCCATCTTTCCTTCTGCTGTCCCTCCCTATCTCTGTTTTCCATTCTGTCTTCCTTCCTCCCTCCCTCCCACCCACTCTCTCTCCCTTTTTCCTTCTTGTCCCACACTCTCTCCCTTTTCCTTTCTTCCTCCCTCCCTCCTACCATGCCTCCCCACATCTGTCTTCCTCCCTCCCTCCCTTCCTTCTTGTCCCACACTCTCTCCATTTTCCTTCCTTCCTTCCTTCCTTCCTTCCTTCCTTCCTTCCTTCCTTCCTTCCTTCCTTCCTTCCTTCCTCCCTCTCTTCTTCCTTCTTGTCCCGCACTCTCTCCCTTTTCTTCCCTTCCTTCCTCCCTCCTACCATCCCTCCCAACATCTTCCTTCCTTCCTTCCTTCCTTCCTTCCTTCCTTCCTTCCTTCCTTCCTTCCTTCCTTCCTTCCTTCCTTCCTTCCTTCCTCTCTCCCTTCCTTCTTGTCCCACACTCTCTCCCTCTTCCTTCCTTCGTTCCTTCTTTCCTCCCTCCCTCCCTTCTTTCCTTTTTTTCCTTCTCTCTCCCCCCTGCCTCTTTTCCTTCTTTCTTTAACTTTTTCAGTTATTGTTTCCGTTCATGTTTTAGCTTACAGTAAACTTTAATAAAATCTTTCATAAAATCACTTGGGGAAGAAAAAGAAAAATGTTCTCCACGGCAGTCACTTGCCCTTGCCTCTGGATCTTTTTGTCTTTCACTGCTGTGTTCCCCGCAGGAACCAGGAACAAAAATCACAAACCGGTAAAACGGAAAAGAAGCTGTTGATGAAACTAGATATCAATGGAGTGACTCAATTAAAAATAATAACAATATTATCCAGGAAGCCATGCAGCTACTTGGAGAGAAAACTAACACGCTGGGTTATTTTTTAGTCCTGGCAACAGGAATATTCCATTCATGGCATTCGATTTTGTCCTGCTGGTTCTACCGTTTGCTCCCCACAAACACACTCGGCAGGGTTGCCTTGTTAAAATTGGTTCATACAAGCTCTCTTATTCTAGCAGGATCTGCTTTCCCCCCCCAGAATTTCTAGAAATGGCATTCCTGTACTGATAGAAAAGAATATTTGCAACTCAGGGTTGAACAGCAGGGTCCTTGACGCTCTCTGAGCTTGGTGGTTTTCTCGCAGACATTTCATGACCCAACTAGGTAACATCATCAGTGCTAGAAAGGAGTGGGGTTTACAGAGAGGAGGAGGGGGAGGAGGGAGAGGACTGTGGGGTCCTTGGTGCTCTCTGAGCTTGGTTGTTTTCTCGCAGACATTTCATGACCCAACTAGGTAACATCATCAGTGCAAGAAGGGCGTGGGATTTGAAGAGAGGAGGAGGAGGAGGAGGAGGAGGAAGCGGAGGAGGAGGAGGAATAATGTGGAGTCCTTGGTGCTCTCTGAGATTTGTGGTTTTCTCGCAGACATTTTATGACCCAACTAGGTAATTTCATCAATGCTTGAAGGGACTGGGGTTTCCTGCCTGTTTATAGACTAGTGACTTGTCCTGTCAGCACTGATGGGGGTGTTCTTGATGATTCCTTGATCAGGCTGAATACCGCCTCCAGTTTTAGTCACCACTTTACAAAAAAGATGTTGAGACTTTGGAAAAAGTGCAAAGAAGAGCCACAACTAAGACGATTAAAGGCCTGGAAACAAAAACGCACGAAGAACGGTTGCAGGATTTGGGTTTGGCTAGTCTAAAGAAAAGAAGGACTAGGGGCCACAGGATAGCAGTCTTCCAGTATTGGAGGGGCTGCCACAAAGAAGAGTTGGGGGTCAACTTATTTTCCAAAGCACCAGAAGGCAAGACAAGAAATAATGGATGGAAATTTAACAAGGAGAGTTATGGAATTAAGGAGAAATTTCCTAACAGTGAAGACAATTAACCAGTGGAACTCCTGGCCATCAGAAGTTGTCACTGGAGGTTTTGAAGAAGAGACTGGACAGCTACGAGTCTGGAATGGTATAGGGTCTCCTGAAATGGTAGTTCCTTGATTGGAATATTGCTTATTGCTTGATTGTTGGTCTAATGTTACTCTTGATGTTAATCTCTGCTCACCTGGATGTTGATTGATGGCAAGGAGATTTCTTTAGTGTTTTTGTTTCCTTTTTGGCTTGCTGATCGTCTCTTTTTCAATGGTATGTAGATGTTGTTGGATCTCTATGTGCCCGTTGATAGCTGATTTGTCTGGGGAATTCTCAGCTTTGTCTCCAGGAATTCTATGGCACTTTTGGACTTGGCTTGATCTAGGATGCTCATATTAAACGGCTCAGTGTAAATGATCTGCTAAAATGGATTCAGGCAGGGAATTTATTTATTTATTTATTAAATTTAGAGGCCGCCCATCTCCGTATCGGTGACTCTGGGTAGAAGTATTGTTGTGGTTTGTTGCGAAGTCGTGTCCGACCCATCGCGACCTCCAGGCCTTCCTGTCCTCTACCATCCTCTGGAGTCCATTTAAGCTCACACCGACTGCTTCAGTGACTCCCTCCAGCCACCTCGTTCTCTGCCGTCCCCTTCTTCTTTTGCCCTCAATCGTTCCCAGCATTAGGCTCTTCTCCAGGGAGTCCTTCCTTCTCATTAAGTGGCCAAAGGATTTGAGTTTCCTCTTCAGGATCTGACCTTCTAAAGAGCAGTTGGGGTTGATCTCCTCTAGGACTGACCGGTTTGATCGCCTTGCAATCCAAGGGACTCGCAGGAGTCTTCTCCAGCACCAGAGTTCAAAGGCTTAAATTCTTTGGCGCTCAGCCTTCCTTATGGTCCAACTTTCACAGCTATCCATTGCAACTGGGAAATTACTATACACACTTTTGTTGGCAGGGTGATGTCTCTGCTTTTTAGTAAGCTATCTAGATTTGCCATAGAAGTATTAGGAGTAACATTTTCAATGGTGTGCTTTGAATGCAAATTCCTACCAAGGCTTTATCTAATGTGTTTATTACTTACTGGTCTTTTTGCCCCCAAGTTCAATTGATAGGCCAAATCTTTCAAATTTCATAATTGTTTTTATATTCTTATTTTTATTGCCTTCTGAGCTGCCCAGAGTCTTAAACTAACCACAACTGAGCCCAAAATTTTCTGTTGCTAAAATAAAACATTGGTTCAGGGAGTTATGCCCCGTTTTACGACCTTGCTTGCCAGAGTGGTTAAACGAATCACTCCCGTTGATAAGTGAAGTAAGTCACCAGCTGTTAAGTGAATCTGAATTTCCCATGGACTTGGCTTGTCAGGAAGTCGCGAAAGGGAATCATGTGATTCGGGGGACATAGCGACCGTCATAAGTATGAACCGGTTGGCAAGCATCTGAATTTTGATCGCATAATCATGGGGATGTTAGAAAGGTTGTAAGTTTGAATGGTCACTAAATGAAGTGTTGTAAGTCGAGGACTTCCTATTGTCGCTTAGCAAGAGAAATTTTGGGGTTAATTGTGGTTGTAGTACCTGTAGTTACTCAGTGGGGAAGCAGACTCAGGATTAGAACTACTCCCACGGCCAGTGGTGGGATTCAAGTAATTTAACAACTGGTTCTCTGCCCTAATGATTTCTTCCAACAACCAGTTTGCCAAACTGCTCAGAAAGTTAACAACCGGTTCTCCTGAAGTAGTACGAACCGGCTGAATCCCACTACTGCCCACGGCTCATGAAACAGTGAAACACGAGGAAGGCCTAATTCTGAAGAACAAGGAAGGGAAAAACAGAGAAGCAGAGGTTAAAAAACACAAAACTGCTTCTCTGTTCGTGTTAATTAATAATCAGAAAAATATATGTACCGGTTTGAAGAAGGTTGACGGGAGGACAAGGTTTTGTGATAAATCTGTTTTATGGGGGTTTTTTTTCTTCCTGGAATTGCCTTAAAAAAAAAAAAAAGACCACACAAAATAAATGATTTAGCAAGGCAGTTAAGCATGAAGAAATTTGCAAGCTCAGGGTATCCAGTGGTGATTTTTTCGGCAAAGTTGCTGTTTTTTTTTTTTAAAAAAAAAACAAGGGGTTATTTATCTGAAGGGAGTGTGAAATTTAGAAGTGGCACCCAAGAGAGGAAGCTGCAAGGAGAAATACTTTGGCTGGAAAGAGGGATGGGTGGAGATATACAATAGTGGCCAAAATTGTGGAAACCTTTTTTGGGGAAAGTGTATTTTTGAGGTTTGATGGCTAATAACCCCACTTTTTTTTTTTTTTTTAGTTTCAAGAGAATCCTATTCCACTGTTGGAATAGCCTGGGAATAGCCCAGACCTTCACCCAACTGAAAATCAATGGAGCCGACTAAAGAAACTTGGTTAGTCAGAAGCGACCCAGCAATAAACCCCAGTTAATAGAAGCCATCATTCAATCTTGGTCTCACATGATAACAGCTGCAGAACTCAAAGACTTGGTTCACTCTATGGGAAGACGTTGTAAGGCCATGATTCATGCTGAAGGTTTCCCGACTAAGGATTAACTGACATGGGGATAATTTTTGTGTATCTTGTTTTTTTTACGTGTTTCACTTTTCTTCTTTATCCTGTAACTGCTATTCTAATAGCAAATCCTGCATAAAAGTTATTGCATTACATTCTTGATTAAATTATCTTTCCATTGATATATAATTTTATGGTACTACTCCAAAAAAAAAAAAAGTGGTGTTATTAGCTAGTTTTAGAAAATACACTTTTTCCAAAAGGTTTCCACAATTTTGGTCACTATTGTATAGCCATGCTTTGGGTGCCTAGATTTTCTGTGTTAACCTAGAAGGGAAGGGAAGGTCCTTGGAGCTCTCAGAGCTTGGTAGTTTTCTTGTAGACATTTCCTTACCAAACTTGGTAACCTCATCAGTGCACTGGTAAGTAAACTTCAGCGAGACGTTTCAAGCTCAGAGAGCACCAAGGTTCCTTCATTTCAATTCTGAACTATAAGTATTCTCTTATAACCAAACCACTTTGTAATATAAACAGAAATCAAACTCCATTCTCTTCTAAGACTGATAATGTAACCTAGTTGGGTAATACAATGTCTGCGAGGAAACAACCCAGTTTAGAGGGCATCAAGGATCCCACAGCCCTCCTCCTCCTGGTCCACAAGCCCTACTCCCTATGGGCATCGATTATGTTATCTAGTTGGGTCATGAAATGTCTGCAAGAAAGCAACCAATATCAGAGATCCCAGAGCCCTCCTCCTCCTCTTCTCCATAAACTTCACTCCCTTCTAGCACTGACTATACTACCTAGTTGGGTTATGAAATGTCTGCAAGAAAACAACCAAGCTCAGAGAGCACCCAGGATCCCACAGTCCTCCTCCACCACCACCACCTCCTCCTCCTCCTCCTCCTCCTCCTCCTCCTCCTCCTCCTCCTCCTCCTCCTCCTCTCTATAAACATCATTCCCTTCTACCACTGATGAAGTTACCTAGTTGGGTCATGAAACGACTGCAAGAAAACAACCAAGTTCAGAGAGCATCAAGGATCCCCCAGCCCTCCTCTTCCTCTTCCTCCCCCTCCCCTTCAACAAACCCTGCTCCCTACCAGTGCCGATTTTGTTACCTAGTTGGGTCGTGAAATGTCTGCTCGAAAACAACCAAGCCTCAGAGAGCACCAAAGACCCCACAGTTCAACCCTGAAATACAAATTTTTTCTTCTGTTGGTCTTTGTCGTCTTTATCCCACGAGGAATCGAACTTCTCAACAAGGATGGACGAATAATCTGGATTCACGTCACATGCTCCAACTGTCCCATAGAAGACAGTTTCTTCCCCTGTTAGCATCCTTAAAAAAAAAGTCTCAAAAAAAGTTTGCATTAACTTGGTCCCTGACCCTTGCTTCAAGGAAAGGCGCAATTAAGCTCTGATAGATTATTCCATGTCAGAAGGCAATGAGCTAGTTTTTTTCTTTCTTAATATTTTTGCATTTCTGTTGTTGATGTTTCACATCGAATTTTGATGTACGGCTGTCAATAACGTTGGATTGATGGAGCGTTTCTGAAACAGGATTTAACAAGAATTTAATCCTAAATTTAGCCGGCACAATTTTGAAGGTGGCAATCCGTTCTCATAATCCCATTAGAGTTCTTCTTACAAATAAATGAGGTTTAGCATGGCAAAACTGTGATACGAGCAGAAAAAAAAATTAAATGCAACGTTTGTTTTCATTGATCCGTCACATAATTTTCCCAGACTGGAGTTCATTTATAAGAAAGAGTAAGTACAGAATAATTGCAGAGAAAAATCACCTCATGGCCCGGGTGGGATAAAAAATAGATGACTTTTTAAAAAAATGAACTTTTAAAAAATGTAAATGGGATGTTTTATTTTATTTAGAAAGAAATCCAATTAGGCCAAGAGGCTAGCTATGCCTTTTCGATGGATGCGCTTAAAATGAGATCTAAGCAGAATAGAAACAAAGGAAGGTGAAACTTTTACAGATAATCCTTGATTTACAACAATTCATTTAGTGACCGTCCCAAGTTACAATGGCACTAAACAAAGTGACTTGTGACCGTTTTTCACACTTACGACCGTTGCAGCATCCCCGTCGTCACGGGATCAAAATTCAGATGCTTGGAACTGACTTGTATTATGACGGCGGCAGTGTCCTGGGATCACTTGATCCTCTTTTACGACCATTTGACGAACAAAGTCAATGGGGAAGGCGGATTAGCTTAACTTTGTGACTAATTTAACAACTGTGGGGGTTCACTTAACAACTGTGACAAGAAAGATCATAACAATCTTGCCTATTATTTTAATATGGAGAGATATATAAGAGCTTGGATGTTTTCTTACCCAAGTATGTAACATCATCATTGCTAGAAGTGAGTTGGGTTTGTGGAGAGGGGGAGGAGGTGGAGGAGGAGGATTGTAGAGTCTTTGGGGCTCCCTGAGCTTGTTGTTTACTTGCAGACATTTCATTATCTAACTAGTTAACATCATCAGTACTACTATCCCAAAGGTGCTTTTTCAAGAACAGAATAACAGAGTTGGAAGCAGGGGTGAAATGCTCGTGGTTCGGACTGTATCGCCCGATCCGGTAGCGATGGAGGCAGGTGGTTCGGAGAACCGGTAGCACAAATCCCTTCCCCCCCCCATGCCCAGCTGAGCCGCACAATCATCAGAGGCTTTTTTTTTTCTTTTAAAAGCATTTTTTCTACAACCTCTTTGGCCAAAAAAAATGCATTTAAAAGTAAAAAAAAAGTCTCTGATGATCGCGCGGCTCAGTTGGGATCATCAAAGGCTTTTAAAAGAAAAAAAAACCCTTTTTTCTTTTAAATGCCTCTGACGGTCCAAGCTGAGTTGCCTAATCGTCAGAGGCATTTAAAAGAAAAAAAGCCTCTGCGGATCAGGCAACTCAGCTGTGATCGTCAGAGCCTTTTGAAAGCATTTTTTTTACAATCTCTTCGCCGAAGAGGTTGTAGAAAAAATGGTTTTAAAAGTAAAAAAAAAATGGCCACGCCCACCCAGTCACATTATCCCCCCCCACCAAGCCACGTCCACAGAACCGGTAGTAACAAATTTTAGATTTCACCACTGGTTGGAAGGGACCTTATAGGTCATCTAGTCCAACCCCCCACTCAAGCAGGAGACCCTATACCAGTGATGGCCAACCTTTTTGCCATCGCGTGCCAGGATATTAGGGCGGGGGGGGGTTGCGCGTGAGCCCACACCCATAATTCTATGCATCCTGACCCTGCGCATGTGCGCACAACACCCCCCGCTTCCCTCGCTCCTGGCACGCGTTGGCCCGGTAGGCCTCTCACCTGGATCCAGAGCCTTTCTAGGAGCCTGGGGAGGGTGAAAATGGCCTTCCCCACCCCCCCGAAGGCTCTCCAGAGGCCAGAAATGGCCTGTTGCCAACTTCCGATGGGACAAACCCATGCTGACTGCTAGTTATTACTTTACTCATTTCTAGGTGTTGGCAGATCTGGGTTTTTTTATTATCTTTTCCAGTGTTGTGGCCTGCCAGCAGCCTGCACGGATCGTGGCTAATCCCGACGATGAGGAGGCTGGTGTGGTGTCACGCCAGCAGCCTGCACAGCCAGCGCTCATGTCGGACAGCGAGGAGGCTGAAGAGGATGTGGTGCCAGAGGCAGAGACTCAGGCCCTTCAGAACCTCCAGAGGCTCCTTCAATTGGAGAGAGCGAAGTGGAGGAGCCTCTCCTCAATGCTCGGGCACGCAGGGCTGCCAAAAGGCAGGAGTGGCTACTCAGGAGGAGGAGGTCTCCTCGAGAGTAAGGCTTGAGGATAATTGGCCACTCCCTTAGCCTATTTAAGTCACACGCCATTAGTAAGTTTCTTGCTGGAAACAACTTGTATTATTATCAGAGTATTTTGGTTTATCGTATCTTGTTTTCTGGGCTGGTTGCCAACCTTTGCCGGTCTTGTTTATTCTTGTTACTTAATAAATTTGATAAGGACCGTTGGTGTGTGTCAATATCCTTGGAAATCCGGAGCTGGAGCAGAACATCCAGTATCTTCCTGGGTATTGATGTTAGGCTGATTGGTCTGTAGTTGTTTCCTGGATCTGTTTTTTTTTCCTCCCTTTTTTGGAGATGGGAAGCACATCAGCTCTTTTCTAGTCCTCTGGTGGTTCCCCAGTGCTCCAAGATTTTTGAAAGATATGGTACAATGGTTCTGAGATAACATCTGCCAGCTCCTTCAAAACTCTGGGATGTAATCAGGTCCTGGTGATTTGTATTCAACAAGATCAGACAGGTGTTCTCTCTCTTTTATTTTTTTGCTTATTTTAACTTTTATTTTCAGTCTGTTTTTTATAGTTATGTTTCTGGTAGTTTCTTTTTGCGTGACGACTGATGAAAAGAATGAGTTCTGCTTTCTCTCTATTGCCTGTTACTTCCTTGCTGTCTTCTCTCTTTAGTGGACCGACTGTTTCCTTGATTTTTTTCTTGTTATTTATATGTTGGAAGAAACTTTTTTTTGGGTTATCTTTGACTTTCGTTGCGATTCTTTGTTCATTCTGAGCCTTTGCTTTCTTGACTTCGTCTTTGCAGATTCTGGCTGTCTGCTGATATCCTTAGTTATGTGTCCCTCTTTCCATTTTTTGTACTTGTCCTTTTTGTCTTTTAATATGTCAGAGAGATCTTTGTGTAGCCGTGCTGATTTCTTCTTGGATTTCTTGTTTTTCTTTCTCAGAGGTATTGAGCTAGTCTGGGCTTTTATGATCGTATTTTTCAGAGTTTCCCAAGATTCTTGAGTTGTTTTCCCCTTTAGGATTTTCATCCAAGGAAACTTTCCCAAGTTCTTTCTGAGTTTATTAAAATCAGCTCTTTTAAAAACTAAGACTCTGGTATCATTTTGTTCTACTGCTTGAGTTTGCATTATGTTGAATTCTAGTATGACATGGTCACTCTCACCCAAGGTTCCTGCAGTTTCAACTCCCTCTATCACTTCTTCTCTGTTTGTAAGTATTAAGTCCAGTATGGCTGTCCCTCTAGTTCCCTCCTCTACCTTCCCCAGAATCTTCTCCCCCACCAAAGTTCAAATGCTCCAATGCTCTTCCTATTGTGCTTCATCCAAACCTCATTTGGCTCGGAGGATGAATTAAAACGTCTCATTTTAGAATTCATTCTAAAAGACGAAGCCACTTACAACGGAGGTGTCCATCCATCCGTCCGTGTGTTTGCACATGTAAACGTCTGTATAAATGCACATACACTAGACAACAGGTGACCTTTTCCAGAAAGATATCCTCACCGGATTCCTCAAGGCAGGAATTCCTCGACTTACGACCAGCAATGGAGCCCAAACTTCCTGTTGCTAGCCGAGACATTCATTCGGTGAGTTTTGCCCCGTTTTACGACTTTTCTGGCCACAATTGTTAAGGGAATCACTGCCGTTATTAAGTTAGTCACATCGTTGTTAAGTGAATCTGGCTACCCCATTGACTTTGCTCGTCAGAAGGTCACAAAACATGACTCTGGGACACTGCAACCATCATAACTACATGCCAGTTGCCAAGCGTCCGAATTTTGATGACGTCACCCTGGGGATGCGGCAACGGTCCTAAGTCCCGTTTTTCAGTGCCAATTAACTTCGAGCGGTCACTAAACAAACTGTGGTAAGTCGAGGATTTCATCTACCCTGTTTCCCCTAAAATAAGACATCCCCCGATAATAAGCCCAATCGGGCTTTTGAGCACATGCGCTAAAATAAGCCCCCCCCAATAAGCCCTCCCCAAAAATATTTAAACGCATACCCAGCTGGTCCCTGCCATTTCCTCTGGTTTGGGTTAGGGAGACAGAGCTGGAAATCAGGTAAGACGGCAAGAGGAGTCCCATCTTGCTCCACGCGCCCCAAAATAATAAGACCTCCCCGAAAATAAGGCCAAGCGCTTCTTTCGGGGTTCAAAGAAATACAAGACAGGGTCATATTTTCGGGGAAACACGGTACCTTCAACAATGGCAGAGCTTCTAACGTAGGAAAAAAATTCTTAAAAATTCAGAGAGATCTTCAGATTTGCACCAGCCTCAGAAGGAGCTCGTGTTAAGCCGAATGACTCGGTCAACCTTCAGAACTGGACCACATTTTGTCTGAGGTCGTCAAACGTTGTGCAATAATTTTGTTTAGCCATAAGATGTTTTATACAGTTTGGATATTTTCTGTAAGTTAACCTGTTTGACCTACCCTGGTTCAAAAACTCTTATCCAATGAGACACTGTTTTGCCCAGTTAAAGGTTCCATGCAGACAAATAGGAAACCTTTTTAGTAGCATATGCATAAGTGTCTATGTATACATACACACACAGATACACAGACGTACATTCTCTCCATCTCTTTTTCTCTCTCCTGTCTGTCTGTCTGTCCCTCCCTCCCTCCGTCTGTCCATCCGTCCATCCATCCATCCATCCATCCATCCATCCATCCATCCATCCATCCATATCTGTCTGTCTTTGTGTATGTCTGTCTGTCTCTCTATCATCTATCATCCATCCATCTATCCATCCATCCATCCATCATCTATCTATCCATCTTTCCATTGTCTGTCTGTCTGTCTGTCTGTCTGTCTATCTATCTATCTATCTATCTATCTATCTATCTATCTATCTATCTATCTTTCCAGCTATCTACCTACAGCCTACCTACTTTACCTATCATCTATCTATCCATCTATCTATCTATCTATCTATCTATCTATCTATCTATCTATCTGTCTATCTATCCACCCATCCTTCCATCCATCCATTATCTGTCTGTCTGTCTGTCTATCTATCTATCTATCTATCTATCTATCTATCTATCTATCTGTCTGTCTATCTATCCACCCATCCATCCATTATCTGTCTGTCTGTCTGTCTGTCTGTCTGTCTGTCTGTCTGTCTGTCTATCTATCTATCTATCTATCTATCTATCTATCTATCTATCTATCTATCTATCTATCTATCTATCTATCTATCTATCTATCTATCTTTCCAGCTATCTATCTACAGTACCTACCTACTTTACCTATCATCTATCTATCTATCTATCTATCTATCTATCTATCTATCTATCTATCTATCTATCTATCTATCATCTATCTATCTGTCTGTCTATCTATCTATCTATCTATCTTTCCAGCTATCTACCTACAGTACCTACCTACTTTACCTATCATCTATCTATCTATCTATCTATCTATCTATCTATCTATCTATCTATCTATCTATCTATCTATCTATCTATCTATCTATCTATCATCTATCTTTCCAGCTATCTACCTACAGTACCTACCTATTTTACCTATCATCTATCTATCTATCTATCTATCTATCTATCTATCTATCTATCTATCTATCTATCTATCTGTCTGTCTATCTATCCACCCATCCATCCATTATCTGTCTGTCTGTCTGTCTGTCTGTCTGTCTGTCTGTCTGTCTGTCTGTCTATCTATCTATCTATCTATCTATCTATCTATCTATCTATCTATCTATCTATCTATCTATCTATCTTTCCAGCTATCTATCTACAGTACCTACCTACTCTATCTATCTATCTATCTATCTATCTATCTATCTATCTATCTATCTATCTATCTATCTATCTATCTATCATCCATCCATACAATTGGCCACCCAATAAAGCCAGGTCCCTGCCCGTCCTAAGTGCCCTTTCCTGGCTGGGATCGTCAGGCCGAAGCCTGGCCAGGCCCAAGCGTGGAGTGGCGAAAGCACCAACCTCTGCTCTTTGTTGCAGACATGCTAGCTAAGACTAAAAGTTTTGTTAAGTCGGGGGATTCCTTGACAATGAAATTTATCTCCCCAATAAGCAATCAACATTATAATAAAGTAAAAATGCTTTGTATGCACCTTTGAGAGTGCATCAGATATTAATCTAAACATCAAATTAATTATAGTTTGCAAAATGAATAGTGGTGCGCGAGGCCCTAATACTTCTCTGGCTCTCTCTCCCCTCTCCCTTCCCTGCTGCTGCTCCGGGCTGACTCCCCCTCCCCTAATTGTGGGCTGGGGGTGGAGAAAGGGAGTGTGATGGGTCCTGTTTTTCTATTTCTGTCTCTCCCTTTAGTGGGGATCTGTCTCATCCTGCTAGGAACAAAATAAGATTGAACAAAGTGAGTTGGAGAAGGGACAAACACCCTAACTCACTAGGACAATGTCACAGATGTTAGAAATGAATAATTTAATTGCTGTAATGAATCGTGTTGTGGATAATTCCTTCCTTCCTTCCTTCCTTCCCTCCCCCTCCCTCCCTTTCCTTCCTTCCTTCCCGCCCTCCCTCCTCCCTCCCTTTCCTTCCTTCCATTTTCCTTCCTTCCTTCCTGCCTCCCTCCCTTTCCTTCCTTCCATTTTCCTTCCTTCCTTCCTTCCTTTCTTCCTTCCTTCCTGCCTCCTTCCCTTTCCTTCCTTCCATTTTCCTCCCTCCCTCCCTCCCTCCCTCCCTTTCTCCCTCCCTCCCTCCCTCCCTCCGTGCCTTTCCTTCCTTCCATTTTCCTTCCTTCCTCCCTCCCTCCCTCCCTTCAAAAACAATATGAGCGAGAATGACTTCCGATTTCCTTCTGGCTTCCCCATTGACATTTCTTTCTTTCTCTTTCTCTTTCTCTTTCTCTTTCTCTTTCTCTTTCTCTTTCTCTTTCTCTTTCTCTTTCTCTTTCTCTTTCTCTTTCTTTCTCTTTCTTTCTCTCTCCTTCCTTCCTTCCTTTCCTTCCCTTCCTTTCTTTCTTTCTTTCTTTCTTTCTTTCTTTCTTTCTTTCTTTCTTTCTTTCTTTCTTTCTTTCCCTCTCTACCCCCCCTCGTCTCTCCCTTCTTTCCTCCCTCCCTCCCAATATTACTAGGATTAACAAATAACAATTTCTCCCATTGGATTGAACTGTGGGTCTGATGCAACTGGACATAGCTGGGACATTTCACTTAGTAACAAAAACTTCCCATGGGAAGAATCTTGATCGCTCAGGGTGATGACCAACACACGATTCTCCATAGGTGTTTCTTTGCTAAGGGGCCATCATCAGAAAGTCATACATGATTAGCAATACACGGGAGCTCCTAGGCCCTCCGTATTGTTCTGCAACTAAAGCTGAACATTCAGTTTCTTAAAGGCAATATTCCTTCTTCCAAAAGTGCTTTTTTTCAAGAGGCAACTGGGCCCTCTGGTTTTTCTTTGAAGATGTTTCGCTTCTCATCCAAGAAGCTTCTTCAGCTCTGACTGGATGGTGGGGAATGGAAGGATTTATACTCCTTGCAGACAGCTGGTCATTTGCATCCTTTTAAGAGAGGCGTTGAGGCCACTTGGAGGTGTACCTGTGTCCTCAGGGTCACCTGAGTGGTGCAAATGATTCCTGTAGTCTGCAATTATTCCCTCTGGAAATCCATTCCTACTCCCACACCGTTCCAAGGGTGTCCATCCCAAATTGTATAGCTCAAAGTCTGTAGAGATTCTCAGTCCTTCTGGTCATGGTTGTCCCAAAGGTGCTTTTTCAGGAGGCAACTGGACTTTCTTCTTTCTTTTTCTTTTGAAGATGTTTCGCTTCTCATCCAAGAAGCTTCTCCTTCAGCTCTGATGTGCCTTGTTATTATGTTATCCAATATAACGTACTTTTTTCTCTTTACATGCTGGGGTTTTTGATCTTAGTCGCAAATTGGCCATCCTGTTATTTACGATAATGAAAACACTACCTTGGCTAGAATTTCTCTGGGAAGAAGTTCACACGAGGAACCGGTGGAATGACCTTCAGTTCTGGGGTTTACTCCAGCCCCTGTTGTGGCCCGTACGCGGCCTGTGCAGCTAGTAGCTGATTCAGACAGCGAGGAGGCTGGTGTGGTGCTGCACCAGCAGCCTGTGCAGCTGGCACTCAAGTCAGACAATGAGGAGGCTGGAGAAGATGTGGTGCCAGAGGCAGGGATTCAGTCAGAACCTCCAGAAGCTCCCATAAGTGAAGAGGAAAAAGAGGAGGAGCCTCTTCTCGATGCACGGGCGTGCAGAGCTGCCAAAAGGCAGGAGTGGCTCCTCAGGAGGAGGTCTCCTCGAGAGTAAGGTTTGGGGCTAATTGGCCACTCCCTTAGCCTATTTAAGGAGGAACACCGACTGAAGCAATTTGCAGGGAACAACTTCGTTCACATACCTTCGTGTCTTGTCTTGCTTATCTTATCAGCTTCCTGCAAATTGCTTCTGGGCATTCTGCCAACCACAGTAAGCTTTCAGTTATTCTTCTTTGAATTCTTGGCGGCTGTTAATGCAGTTAATTAACAGTCCTTGTTGTAAAAGACTGGTTTATTCAGGTAAACTAAGGTTTGAATGGACTTTGTGTGTGCTGCGTTCTTTGGGGTCCGTAGTTGGGGCAGCACAGCCCCAAATCCTCCAGGTAACCCTCAATTTACAACAGCTCAAAAAGTGACTTATGACTGTTTTCACACTTAAGACCGTTGCAGCATCCCCATGGCCATGTGAGCAAGATTCAGATGCTTGGCAACTGACTCATATTTATGACCGTCGCAGTGACCTTCTGACAAGCCACGTCCAGGGGAAAGCCAGATTCACTCAACAACCATGTCACTAATTTAACCCCTACAGTGATTCGCTTAATAACTCTGGCAAGAAAGGCCATAAAATGGGGCAAAGCGCACTAAACAATTATCTCGCTTAGCGACATAAATTTTGTGCTCGATTGTGGTCATAAATCAAGGATTACCATTAGCTTTCTGACCCGTATTCCCCTCTCACAAGTCCTCATATCACCATTATTCTTTATGTCCTGTCCGGCCTGTTCAAAATCAATCACCAAGAACCCAATGATGACCCACAGAAACCCATGCATGCACACCCCAAAGCTTTCTGTTCCCATCACACCAGAATCTTCTCTTAGGTATTGTTCATGGACAAAGGTTGGGATTTCCATGTTGACATTTCATCTTTGCTTCCATAGGCCTCCTTCAACCTGGCCAAGGTCTCCATTTTTCATGTGGCTAGACAGGGGTGGACACCTGCCTTGGCACCGCCCTACAGGCACCCCTGGGTGCTGTTCACCCAAATGTCGAATTTGGGACTCAAGTTGCCCATGTTGAAGAACGTTGACTTCCGCCTCTATCCCCATGTTTTTGGCCTCTGTACCCCCCCGCCTTCAGCTGGTACAATCTGTTATTTCTTCTCCCCCCAAACCACAGTGGTGGATCAACCCACTTTTCAAGCTGCAACCCATCAGGATTCAGACATGAAGGGGAGAAATTGCCCCAAAGCTGGCTTTGAGCTGGATCTGGAGAAGATTGAAAAAGCAAAAAAAAGTTTCTCCTGAACCTCAATTTTTGAGGTCCCACCTGGCTGTTGCAGGAAGACAAGGGTTGGGCAGGTGAGGGAAGCTTTGGAACCAATGCAGGTGAGCAGATAGCGGGCAGCTCATGAGGGGAGTGAATTGATGGCAGGAGATGAAGGCAAGGTGTTCAAAGTGGTACCCACCAACCCATCCAACAACATGGCATCCAAAACAATTAGCAGCAGCACAAGAGGAAAGAGGAGCGAGGATGGGGACCACCTACCAAGAGTTCAAACATCGATGTTCCCACATGCATCCTGAAACCCAACCCTTCAGGGCCCCAACGGTGCTTTTCCAAAAGGCAACTGGACTTCCTTGGTTTTGCTTGAAGATGTTTCTGAGCAGAAAAAGCTTCTTAGATGAGAAGCGAAACACCTTCAAGCGAAACCAAGAAAGTCTAGTTGCCTTTTGACGAAGCACCTTTGGGACAACCATGGCCTGGATGACTGAGGATCTCCAACCCTTCTGTCTTTGGCCAAAGCAGATTGAATCCTGCTGATGATCAACTTCACCGTTGAATTCACTTTCATCTCTCCTCCGTCCCTTCCCTTCTTCCCATCCCTCCTTCTCTGCTTTGGCATTCCACATGTCCCTCTCCATCCATCACCCTGACCAACCTCTCTCCTCCATGGCTCCTTTCCCTGTCCCTTCTCCCAATGCAGGATGAGACAACTTGCCATGGCCAACTCAACGCGGCCAACTCATTATGGCCGACGCAACGCAGCCAATTCACTCAGGGACAAGTCAACAAATACTGTACGAAAGTTTAAATTAATTTCAAACGGAAACCTGGCAAATAATAAATTAAAATAGGTCAATCCAGAAATACAAGAGCGATGATCATTTTGACCAAAATGTGGTCACCGATGACACAACTAATGGAATGAATAGATTAATACAGCGTTGAATTGACCCGCAATGAGTTGGCTGTGATGAGCTGGCCATGGAGAATTGTCCTAGAAGCCCCCCCACCCCCAGTGTATGGGGCTTCCCCATTCTCTGCAGCCAGGGTTTTGGGGTGTGCGGCCCCACATATTCCCTTGTGTAGCAGGAGACACAGGATTTGAGTCGGTTAGACAGTAAGAAGGAAGGAAGTGGAGAAGTTACAGGAAAGGTCCTGGAGGGAAGGAAGGACAGAGTTGATCAACAAAGGTAAAGTGAGAGGGGAGGGAAAAGTCAGCTGAATATAAATTTGCAAAAAAAAAAAAAAAAAAAAAAAACCCGGAAAAAATAAATAAATAATAAAAATAGCAGTTGGAAGGAAATCAAAATAAATAATAATAATAATAATAATAATAATAATAATAATAATAATAATAATAATAATAATAATCAAAGTAGATCAGAGAAAGTTCCTTTCCTGGATGAAACTAATTGTTTTGTTATCTTTACCCACCAAAGCATTTACTTTGGTTTGTCGCCCGATCCACAAACACTTTCGAGGAGATGACATTACCGAATGGCAGGAACATCTGCATCAGCTCTGCGTCCCCAAACTCCTGGGGCAGATGGTAGATAAACAGGTTGCAGCCCTCTGGTCCTAGGGGGAAGGTGGAGGAGGACAGAGAAAGAGGGAGGGAGGGAGAGAGGGAAGGAGAGAGAAAGAGAGAGAGAGAGAGAGAGAAGGGAGAGAGGGAGGTAAGATGCCAGAAAGTGAGGAGGTCCCAGCTGGGACAAAACATGGGTCCACTCAGTGATGGTATTCAGCCGGTTCTATCCGGTTCAGGCAAACCTGTAGCGGAGGCTGTGGGAGGCTCTGCAGGGAATGAAATTCAGCAGGTTCTCACAAGTTCTGGAGAACCGGTAGCGGAAATTTTGAGCAGTTCTGAGAACCGGCAAATACCACCAAAGGCTGCTATTCCCAGTGGGCTGGGAATGGAGATTTTGCAGTATCCTTCCCCCACCACGCCCACCAAGCCACGTCCACCAAGCCACACCACGCCCACCAAGCCACACCACGCCCACAGAACCGGTAGTAAAAACAATTGGATTTCACCACTGGGCTCTGCCCACCCGCCCAGACGTCATCACGTCCCGTTTTTGATGCACTGCGCATACGCGGAGGTGGCAATCGCTCACATTTGTGAACTGGTAGCGATCCTAAGTGAATTCCAGCCCTGGTTCTACTACCACAACTCACTCATTGTCTTCTATAACCCCAAGTATCTGAGAAATGAAAACAGGAATCATCTTGAGGCATAAAATAAAGAGGTAAAACCTTCTTCTTGGTCAGGTAGTTAAGATGGTCTCTAGGAGATCAGATCAGATTCTGGCACCTAACACAAGCCAGTTAGTGGTGGGTTGGGAAGGCTTCTCAATAGGCATAAAATTATACATCTCACTTTTTAACCCCCGAGGAGGAAACTTGTGAGAAACCTGGAATTATTGGGTTTCTTTTTTCTGTCTGTAGAGGGGCACAAGAAGAGCTATGCTGGGTTCCGCTGAAGTTATCCCTGAGGGTTGATCACATAACTTCAACTCCGCTGAAGTTATCCTGAGGGTAATCTCAGAAACCTTAGGGGCTATATTACAGTATATCCTTCCTGTGAAGAAGCAATAGAAGAAGAAGCAGAATAAAAGGAGGAGGAGGAGGAGGAGGAGGAGGAGGAGGAGGAGGAGGAGGAGGAGGAGGAAGAGGAGGAGGAAGAGGAAGAGGAGAAGCAGAAGAAAAGGAGGAGGAGGAGGAGGAGAAGAGGAGATGGAGGAGAACAAGATGAAAAGAAGGAGAAGGAAGAAGAGGAGGAGGAGGAAGAGAAGGAGAAGGGAGGAGGTTTGCAGAGAGGAGGAGGAAGAGGAGGAGGAGGAGAAGAAGCAGAAGAAAAGGAGGAGGAGGAGAAGCAGGAGAAAAGGAGGAGAAGGAGAAGGAGGAGGAGGAGAAGGAGAAGGGAGAGGGTTTGCAGAGAGGAGGAGGAAGAGGAGGAAGAGGAGAAGAAAAGGAGGAGGAGGAGGAGAAGAAGAAGAGGAGGAGGAGGAGGAAGAGGAGAACAAGATGAAAAGAAGGAGGAGGGGAAGGAGGAGGAGGAAAAAGAAGAAGAAGGAATAGAATAGAATAGAATTCTTTATTGGCCAAGTGTGATTGGACACACAAGGAATTTGTCTTGGTGCATACGCTCTCAGTGTACATAAAAGAAAAGATACATTCACTAAGAATCATAAGGTACAACACTTAATGATAGTCATAGGGTGCAAGAGGAACAAGGAGAAGGAGAAGAAAGAAAGAAAGAAGAATGACGAGGAGGAGAAAGAAAGGGAGGAGAAGAAGGAAAGAAGAAGAAGAAGGAAGAGAAGGAGAAATCTTCTCATTTCTTCTTTAAAAGTCCTCTTTGTGTATTTCCTGGTAAAGGGTTTTATTGAGAATAGGGGGGAAAAAAACCCTCACTAAATACCAACGCATGGGCAATTTAGTAAAAAAAAAAAGAGAGATGAATCTTCTCTCTTTTTCAGGAATGTCAGAAAAAAAAAATCCAGCATCTCATCTCCAAGGACTTCTTTGAAAGTTGTCATGTCGCGCTAGTATAGCAGAGGTTCAGGAATTTCTACTTTCTTGTACTTGGGATTTGAGAGGAGACTTCAGGATAAGCACCAGAAGGCAGGAGAAGAAGCAACGGATGGAAACTAGTCAAGGAGAGAAGCAACCTAGAACTAAGGAGAAATTTCCTGACAGTGAGGACAATTAGCCACTGGAACAGCATGCCACCAGACGTTGTGGGTGCTCCATCACTGGAGGTTTCCAAGAAGAGATTGGACAACCATTTGTCTGGAACTGATATAAGGTCCCTGGCTTGTGCAGAGGGTTGGACTAGAAGACCTTCAAGGTCCCTTCCAGTTCTGTTATTCTGTATTTTGATGCGGATAATTAAGAGATGGGTCTTTGATGACATGGACACTACTGCCATCTTTTGGTGTGCGCTCTCTCTCTCTCTCTCTCTCTCTCTCCCTCCCTCCCTCCCTCCCTCCCTCCCTCTCTCTCTCTCTCTCCCCCCCCACACACACCTCCAGTGGGGAGAAGAAGGAACAACAACTCCCGCCTATCTAGACGAGTCTGTTTTTTAATGCTCTCGCTTTTCATGGGGGCATAATTATAATGTCATAACACTGCAAATTACAACTTTTCCTTTCCTCTAAGAAAGAGGCATTCACAAAGGGGCTTTTCCGCCCCCCCCCCCACTTTTTATGGGTCGTTACTCATCCCTTGGCTGGCAGGTCAGTTCCGCCAAGTCAGGATTCTGACAGATGCCCATTTAAAGCTCATTAAAATTCCCGAGTCTCCGGCGTGATTGAAAGTCCTGTTCTTGCGCTGCGTTTCCATTTCAGATTAATAGAAAAGGGAACCCTGGATGAAGACTTGCCGAACGCAAATTTTCCCTTGGTGCTTACGATGCGGAGAGCACGTGAAGATCTTCTGAGGGGGGGTACAAGGCTGTGCTTGATGAAATTGCACCTCTCAGAATCCAAGTTATGTTCTCCCCTCCCAAACGGTCTACTTAATTAATGTAACAGAATACAATAACAGAGAAACAGAGTTGGAAGGGACCTTGATGGTCTTCTGGCGAGGAGGCTGGTGTGGTGCTGCACCAGCAGCCTGTGCAGCTGGCACTCGAGTCGGACAATGAGGAGGCTGGAGAAGATGTGGTGCCAGAGGCGGGGATTCAGCCAGGGCCTTCAGAACCTCCAGAAGCTCCCATAAGTGAAGAGGAAGAAGAGGAGGAGCCTCTTCTCAATGCACGGGCACGCAGAGCGGCCAAAAGGCAGGAGTGGCTCCTCAGGAGGAGGTCTCCTCGAGAGTAACGTTTGGGGCTAATTGGCCACTCCCTTAGCCTATTTAAGGAGGAATGCCGACTGAAGCAATTTGTAGGGAATAACTTTAGTTCACTCTCTGCGTCTGGATTCTCTGCAAATTGCTTCTGGGCTTTCTGCCAACCTTAGTAAGATTGTGATTACTTTATCTTTGGTTTCTTGTAGGCTGTTAAGAAAGTTTATTAACAGCCTTTGTTCTGAAAAAGACTGAGTTATTTTAGTAAATTAAGCTTTGTACAAACTTTATGTGTGCTGTGTTCTTTGGGGTCCGTAGCGGGGGCAGAACAACGGGGTGCTTTAATCTGGCCTGTGGGTCCGGCCTGGAAATATCAAAGGACCAGCCCACAGCCCATTTTCAGCCTCCACAGCCTCCTGCAGCACTCTGCCGGCCAAAAATGGGCTGCGTGGAGGCCCCACGAGGGCCCTGCACGGCCTGTTTTTGACCTCCTTGGCCTCCAGCAATCTGCCAGCCAAAATCGGGCTGTGCGGAGGCCTTGCTCCAGTAGGCTGTTTAGGCCGAAAACGGGGCAGAGGGGGTCACACGCAGCACCCCCCACGCCCCATTTTGGCCAGCAGGGTGCTGCAGGAAGGCCATCTCCCCCCGTGCTCCCCGCCTGCCTCCCACCCCGCCGGCCTGTGGAGGAGAACTACAATGCTGATCCGGCCCTCAAAGAAATCCAATTTGACACACTTGCCATAAACCACTCCAGACAAATTATTGTCCAATCTCTTCTTTAAAAAAAACCTCCAATTAAGGAGCACCCACAATTTCTGGAGGCAAGACTGATTAATTGTTCTCACTGCCAGGAAATTTCTCTTAATAGATAGGTCCATAATTGGGCCACTGAAAGGAACAAGTAGACGATGGTTGGATCCATTCAATACTTCAGGTTGAACAAGAATTATATCTTGTTCTTTGACAGCCATTATGGTCCAAATGAGATCACCAACATGCCACAGGGAACATTCATTGCCTAATTCCACAAAAGCAAGGTGTCAGGATTTTCTGGAGTCACAGTGGAGGAATCTCCTGGTGACTTCTGACACTAAGTAGTCAACTTGGTATCATCACCAAGATGAAGTTTTGATCACCATGATATAAAAAAAGATGTTGAGACTCTAGAAAGAGTCCAGAGAAGACTAACAGAGATGATTAAGGGACTGGAGGCTAAAACATATAAAGAACAGTTGCAGGAATGGGGAATGTCTTCTCTGCATCGCTGACTATTGGGGGTGAGTCTTTACCCCCCACAGAGAGGGCCCGCAATCTGGGCGTCCTCCTGGACGCACGGCTGTCTTTAGAAGAACATATGACGGCCGTGGCCAGGGGGGCTTTTTATCAGGTTTGCCTGATTTGCCAGTTGCAGCCCTTTGTGGATCGCGACGCCTTGCGCACAGTCACTCACGCCCTTGTCACCTCCCGACTGGACTATTGCAATGCTCTGTACATGGGGCTCCCCTTGAAAAGCACCCGGAGGCTCCAGCTGATCCAGAATGCGGCCGCACGGGTGGTTATGGGTGCAACTCGTTGTGCCCATGTGACACCCTTCCTGCACGAGCTGCACTGGCTCCCAGTGGTCTTCCGGGTGCGATTCAAGGTGTTGGTTACCACCTTTAAAGCGCTCCATGGCATAGGACCCGGGTACCTTCGAGACCAACTTCTGCCACCAACAGCCTCCCATCGGCCAGTTCGCTCCCACAGACAGGGTCTCCTCAGGGTGCCATCGGCCAAGTTATGTCAGCTGGCAACACCCAGGGGGAGGGCCTTCTCTGTGGGAGCCCTTTGGAATGAACTGCCCCCAGAAATTCGTAAAATCTCTGATCTCCGTGTATTTCGCTGTGCCCTCAAAACCTTGTTGTTCCGCCAGGCTGGGCTATCAATGTAAAGATTTTAATTGGTTTTTAAATATGGGATTTTAAATTTGGGGTTTTATAATTGGGCCTATCATTTAATAATTTTAATTATTTTTAAATTTTGTTTGTCTTTGTGCTTTTAATCAGGCTGTACACCGCCCTGAGTCCTTCAGGAGAAGGGCGGTATAGAAATTAATTAATTAATTAAATAAATAAATAAATAAATAAATAAATAAATAAATAAATAAATAAATTTATTTATTTATTTTATTTTATTTTTGAATTTGTATACCGCCCTTCTCCCTGAGGACTCAGGGCGGTGAACAGCCAGATAAAAACACCAGATACAAATATTAAAACACATTTAAAAATATATATAGATTTGGCCCCGTTAATTAAAAACGATCAGCAAAACAGAACAATTAATAAAACCCTTAAAAAGAAATTAAGCCAGCCCGGCTTGTTGAAAAAAGAAAGTTTTAAGGGCACGGCGGAAGGCACTGAGGTCATGGATTCTCCTTATCTCAGGGGGCAACTGATTCCAGAGGGTAGGTGCCCCCACAGAGAAGGCCCTCCCCCTGGGGGTCACCAGCCTGCATTGTTTGGCTGATGGCACCCCGAGGAGGCCCTCTCTGTGGGAGCGCACGGGTCGGTGGGAGGTCGTCGGTGGCAGTAGGCGGTCTCGAAGATAGCTAGGCCCTATGCCATGGAGCGCTTTAAAGGTGATAACCAACACCTTGAAGCGCACCCGGAAGACCACCGGGAGCCAGTGCAGTTCACGCAGGAGCGGTGTTACATGGGAGCGCCACGCTGCTCCCGTCACTACCCGCGCTGCTGCGTTCTGGACCAGTTGGAGCCTCCGGGTGCTCCTCAAAGGGAGCCCCATGTAGAGAGCATTGCAGTAATCAAGGCGAGAGGTCACGAGGGCATGAGTGACTGTGCACAAGGCATCCCGATCAAGAAAGGGCCGTAACTGGCGGATCAGGCGAACCTGATAAAAGGTCCCCCTGGTTACAGCCGTCAGATGTTCCTCCAAGGACAGCTGTGTATCCAGGAGGACTCCCAGATTGCGAGCCCTCTCTGTGGGGGCCAAAGACTCGCCCCCAATAGTCAGTGATGGAGTCAACTGACTATATCGGGATGCCGGGAACCACAGCCACTCAGTCTTGGAAGGGTTGAGCCTGAGCCTGTTCCTCCCCATCCAGATCCGTACAGCCTCCAGGCACTGGGACATCACTTCAAGGGCATCGTTGGGGTGGCCTGGGGTGGAAATGTACAGCTGAGTATCATCAGCGTACTGATGGTATCTCACCCCAAAGCCACGGATGATCTCGCCCAGCGGCTTCACATAAATGTTGAACAGGAGGGGCGAGAGGACCGACCCCTGAGGCACTCCACATATAAGAGGCCTCGAGGTCGACCTCTGCCCCCCTGCCAACACGAACTGCGACCGGTCGGAGAGAAAGGAGGAGAACCACCGTAACACGGTGCCCCCCATCCCCAACTCTTCCAACCGGTGCAGCATGATACCATGGTCGATGGTATCAAAAGCCGCTGAGAGGTCTAACAGGACCAGAACAGAGGAGCAACCCCTGTCCCGAGCCCTCCAGAGATCATCAACCAACGCGACCAATGCCGTTTCCGTGCTGTGCCCAGGCCTGAAACCAGACTGGAACGGATCCAGATAGGATGTTTCCTCCAGGAATTGCGGGAACTGTCGCGCGACCACACTCTCAACAACCTTCGCCAGGAAGCGAAGGTTGGAGACAGGACGGTAGTTGGCCAATATTGCTGGATCCAGGGACGGCTTCTTGAGGAGAGGCCTCACCACCGCCTCCTTCAAGGCCGCGGGGAAGTAACCCTCACTCAACGAAGCGTTGATAATACCCTGGAGCCAGCCTCGTGTAACCTCCCGGGAGGCCAGTACCAACCAGGAGGGACACGGGTCCAGTAAACATGTGGCCGCACTAAGTCTCCCCAAGATCCTGTCCACATCATCGGGAGTCACAGCATCAAACTCCTCCCAGATAACATTCTCAGGACTATTCCTCGTCACCCTGCCCTGATCTACCCAGTCAGAGTCCAAGTCCCCCCGGATCTGAGCGATTTTGTCATGCAGGTATTGTCCGAAATCCTCCGCCCTGCCTTCCAATGGATCCTCCCGCGCTCCCAGATGGAGCAGGGAGCGGGTTACCCTGAACAGGGCGGCCGGACGATTCCCTGATGACGCAATAGAGGCGGAAAAGTAATTAAACTTTGCCGTCTTTATCGCCACTAGGTAGGTCTTAATATGCGACCTTACCAGTGTTCGGTCAGATTCAGCGCGACTGGCCCTCCAACCGCTCTCTAGGCGTCTTTTCCGGCGTTTCATCTCCCTCAGTTCCTCGGTGAACCAAGGAGCCGCGAGGGATCGACACCGGGTCAGAGGCCGCAAAGGCACGACTCGATCCAAGGCCCCACCAGCCGCCCGGTCCCAGGCAGCTACTAGGTCCTCGGCCGAGTCGTGTGCCAGATCATCAGGAATTGGCCCAAGCTCCGTCTGGAACCTATTAGGATCCATCAGGCGCCTGGGGCGGACCCATCTAATTGGGTCCGCCTCCCTGCGGCGGGGTGTAGCGGTACGAAGGTCCAGACGAAGGAGTGAGTGATCTGACCATGACAAGGGTTCCATATCTATATCCCCTATAACAAGATCACTCAACCACTGGCCAGAGACAAAAATCAAGTCTAGAGTGTGTCCCCCCCCGTGAGTGGGGCCATGAACTAACTGGGTCAGGTCCATGGCCGTCATGGAAGCCATGAACTCCCGAGCCATCCCAGACGTTTCACCAACGGATGGCAAGTTGAAATCACCCATGACCATAAGCCTGGGTGTATCAACTGCCACCGCGGCTATCACGTCGAGTAGCTCAGGCAGGGCTGCTGCCACGCGGCAGGGAGCCAGGTACACAAGCAGCAAGCCCATCTGAACCCCATGACCCCATCTCACGAAGAGGGACTCACATCCGACAATCTGAGGCACAGTGGTCTCCCTCGAACCAAGACCTTATAAATAAATAAATGTCTAGAGTAATGAAGAGAAGGACTAGGGGTGATGTGTTAGCCATCTTCCAAGGGCTGTCACAAAGAAGAGGGAAGGTCAACCTATTCTCCAAAAACCTGAGGGCAGGACAAGAAGCAATGGATAGAAACTAATCAAGGAGAGAAGCAACCTAGAAGTAAGGATAAATTTCCTGACAGTGAGGACAATTAATCAGTGGAACAACTTGCCTCCAGAAGTTGTGGCTGCTCCATCACTGGAGGTTTTTGAAGAAGAGTTTTGACAGCCATTTGACCGGATGGTAGTATGTAGCAGAGGTCTCCAACCTTGACAACTTTAAGACTTGTGGACTTCAACTCCCAGAATTCCTCAGCCAGCTTTGTTGAGAGCATTCTGGGAGTTGAAGTCCACAAGTCTTAAGGTTGCCAAGGTTGGAGACCTCTGCTGTATAGGGTCTCCTGCTTGAGCAGGGAGTTGGGTTAGAAGATCTCCAAAGTCCGTTCCAACTCTGTTATTCTTTTAATTCTGTTAAATCTATTCTGTTAAATATCTAGTCTACATCTTTCTGGTTATGACCAAATTGTTTTTGGTCTTTGGATTTGAGCAGCTGTTAGAAGACGATGCCAAGTTTTGAATGGAAATCAAACATACATTGGGCAATATATAGTATTCTGGGATTATAGCATCTTCCATGACCATGGAGGAAGGTCAGTCAGTGAGGAATAAGTAGATTCTGTGGATGGACAATCAACCACAAGATCAGACGTAGCATCAAGTTGCGAGTGTTATTTAAAGGGGAAAAAAAATTAGACATAACTGGTAGTCCACAAAGTACTAGGGAAAATATCTGGAGCCTTCATGAAGCAAGTTGTCATCTTCTGGTCTACACCTTTGCTGGATATGACTAAATCGATGTCAGCTGGAGAAAATGTAGATAGAATTAACAAAATATATGTGTGTCAATGGGATTATAATAATGGGAGCATTATTCAGCACCAATTTTATTTATTGAGCTGGGAACCTGGCTTTTGTATTCCTCATATAATGCAACCTCTGTTAATTCTTCAGAATTATTCCCTTTCTTTCTGCATTTATCGTCCACTTATAAAGAAAGAATATCAGCAAGTTGGCAAAAGGAACAGTTGAAAATGAGTTCATTTCTCTAAAAAAAATACTGAGGTATTTCTGAGGTAATTCTGAGGTAAAAAAGAAAAAGTCCTAGAGAAGAAATGTACTAAGAAATTCTCTTTATACCAATTTTTCTCACAGAGTTTGTATCCTTTCATAAACTTCAGAGGAATTGTGTAAAAATACTTTTGTAGGGTTTTTTTTGGAGATTAATACCCAAAGAAATCCTTGGTGAAGAATCTAGTGCCATCCTGTTTTCTCTTCTTCTCGGTGAATCGAAAATATCATTCAGTGCTCAACACGTCCAGATAAATCAATACTTTTCATACGAGGCTGAAAAACTCATCAGCTGAACTATTTCAGTATTTGTGGTTTTCTCCATACACGTCCATTTACTCAAGTATTGATTGCAATGGACAAAATAATAATAATAATAGAGGATAGGGGAAAAAAATCCATCCACAGATGTTCCAGTGAGAAGAACGTGGGAGGTCAAATGACAATAGGTGTCTCTGGTTTAAGAAGACCACATTAACTTATTAACAGAAGCTGACTATATTCAGAATAACAGAGTTATTCTGATCTATTCCTCACCATACGAAGCTGATGGATGATATCTTTGGTTGATTAATGTCTTCTGCAAGGACCAGCCCATTTGATGAGTTCATCTTCAGGTTGAATATACAAAATGAAATTCAATGAAGAGAAAAGTAAAGTCTTACACTTAGGCAAGAAAAACCAGAAGTACGCATATAGATTGGGAGAAACCAGGCTTAATAGCAGTAACTGTGAGAGGGATCTTGGAGTCTTAATGGACAACCAGTTAAATATGAGCCAGCAGTATGTGGCGGCAACCAAAAAAGCCAATGCAATCCTAAACTGCATTAACAGAGGGATTCAATCAAGATCAAGTGAGGTACTTATATCACCCTATAAAGACTTAGTAAGACCACACCTAGAGTACTGCATCCAGTTTTGGTCACCACACTATAAAAAAGATGTTGAGATTCTAGAAAAAGTGCAGAGAAGAGCAACCAGGATGATGAGGGGATTGGAGACTAAAACATATGATGAACGGTTGCAGGAACTGGGCCTGGCTAGTCTAGTGAAGAGAAGGACCAGGGGAGACATGAGAGCAGTCTTTTGATATTTGAGGGGCTGCCACAGAGAGGAGGGGATCAAGCTATTCTCCAAAGCACCTGAAGGCCAGACAAGGAATAATGGATGGAAACTGATCAAGGAGAGTTTCAACCTAGAAATAAGGAGGAATTTTCTGACAGTGAGAACAATCAATCCATGGAACAGAAGTTGCCTTCAGAAATTGTAGGAGCTTTGTCATTGGAAGCTTTCAAGAAGAGACTGGACTGCCATCTGTCAAAAATGGTGTAGGGTCTTCTTGGATGGGGGATTGGACTAGATGACCTACAAGGTCCCTTCCAACTCTGTTAACCTGTATATGAATCTTGAGTTCCTTCCGAGTACTCCTTTGCCAGGCTTTGAGAATTGCATGTGAGAAGTTAGGTGATGAAGGTATGGTCCAAGCAGAGATGCTCGGGGTGGCTGGAAGGATGGAAGGTGGAGGGAGGAGGAATATAATGGAAAGAGAACCTTTGCAGGAGACCAGAGTAGGCAATCAAGTTCACCCTTTGTGAGACCTGGAAGCCAACTTTTACATTTGGGCCTTCAGACCTGCCACATTTCCTACTGTGGGAAACTGGAAGAGGGGATTGTATGGAGCATAGGTGATGTATAGTGATAATAACATTCTTTTCTTTGAGAGTCAAGGACATCCTGCTCTGCACCTGGAGTGGTGTGACTGGAGGCATCTCCAGTTGGGATGGTGCTTTGATTGGACCATGTGATGGACTTGTTGGGGCAGGGACTTGGACTTCCTTTGGGGGGGGGGAAACCTGGAAGCTTTCAGATTCTGGTTTTCCCAGATGTGCCAATATGACATCTCTAATAAAATGGAACTTTGAGGAACTTCAAGCCTTGGAGTCTTCTTTCGTTGGGACCCTGACACCCTTATGACATTTTCTTCCTTTAAGTCCTGGCATTGACATTTACCCAGCTTCAAGAGAACTGGGGATGTTCAGATTGCCTGAGACTCAGCCCACATTTCGTGAAAGGAAATTTGGCAGATATATTGTAGGTAGGTAAGTAGGTAGATAGATAAATAGATTAGATATGGTAGATATAGATAGATGATAGAAAGATGATAAATAGGATAGATGATAGATAGATAGAGATAGATAGAGATATAAATGATAGCTAATAGAGATGAAAGATAGATAGATGATAGATAGATGATAGATAGATAGATAGATAGATAGATAGATAGATAGATAGATAGATAGATAGATAGATAGATAGATAATGGATGGGTAAGATGATATTTGTTTATTTGTTTATTAGATTTTTAAATTTATTTGCTATCCTTATTACCTCAAGGTGATTCAGATAGATAGATAGATAGATAGATGAAATGATTGATAGATGATTGGATTTATATATAGATGTATATACACACACACATATAGTATATGCACACAGTATATAGATAGATATAGATGAATATGGATGGGTAGATTAGACAAACAGATTAGATAGATAGATAGATAGATAGATAGATAGATAGATAGATAGATAGATAGATAGATAGATAGATAGATAGATAGATATAGATAGGTGATAGATAGATAAGTGATAGATAGATAGATAGATAGATATAGGTGATAGATAGATAGATAGATAGATAGATAGATAGATAGATAGATAGATAGATAGATAGATAGATAGATAGATAGATAGATATAGATAGGTGATAGATAGATAACTGATAGATAGATAGATATAGATAGATAGCTGATAGATAGATAAGTGATAGATAGATAGATAGCTGATAGATAGATAAGTGATAGATAGATAGATAGATAGATAGATAGATAGATAGATAGGTGATAGATAGATAAGTGATAGGTAGATAGATAGATAGATAGATAGATAGATAGATAGATAGATAGATAGATAGATAGATAGATGATACAGATGGAATGGATGGACGGACAGACGGATGGATGGATAGATGGATGGATGGACAGATAATCAGATAATCTGTCTGACAGTCAGACAGATAGAGATATTAAGAGTGGAGGTATGAAGAAAGATACCTGAGAAAATGCAAGCTTTCGTGGATTAGATTAATTTTCTTACTAGGTTCTAAGGAAAATTAAATTACAGTCCAAAGCTGGTTAGCCCAGCAGGGGCATCCATAAGGTGAAAAAGAAGAGAAATTTAAAAAAAAAAACGAATATTAAAAGGGGTTCTCTATGGGGTCAAAGCCCCAAGGAAGCCTCAATTCAGTGACTTCTTCTCAAGCCGACGTGATCCACTTTGAGAAGCATTGCCGGAGGAGGCTAAGAGCGGTGGGCTCTAAACTTCTCAAGGATAAAAGAAGGTCGGGGAAAATTTCCACCGTAGAAAAAAAAGTACACATTTTGGATAAAAGTGGATCAAATAAGCAGAGGAACCTTTGAACTTTGCTCCCTTCAGCTTGTTGTCCTTGAATTATGCATTAACAACCCTCTTGAAAAATAAGGCACCCGTATTTTTGAACGTATCACTGTCTCTATTGTAAGTCAGAAATCCTCTCAAGGTGTACATACATCTACCCTCTGGAATCAGCTGCCCCCAGAGATAAGGAGAATCCAAGATCTCGGTGCCTTCTGCCGTGCCCTTAAAACTTTCTTTTTTCAGCAAGCCGGGCTGGCTTAACATATTTTTTAACATATTTTTAATTGGTTTGTTATCTTAAATTGGGGCCAAATTAATATATATCCTTTTAATTGTTTTTTAATGTTTGTATTGTATGTTTTTATCTGGCTGTATACACCGCCCTGAGTCCCTCGGGAGAAGGTGCGGTATATAAATTTGAAATAAAATAAAAAATAAAAAAAAATCTATAAAGTTCAAGAACAGAAAGATTTAGCCTATTTCCCCCCCCCTCTTTTTCATCTCATCTTAAAAGTTCCTGGATTTTGACACCACTAGCTGTATACAGAAGGAAGATAATCCAAGACACTTGGTGAATAGCAAGTTGCAGAAGATGGCAGTTCATCCCTTTCTCAATTACAGGAAGTCCTCAACTTACAACAGTTCATTTAGCGACTGTTCAAAGTTACAATGGCACTGAAAAAAGTGACTGATATCTGTCTGTCTGTCTGTCTGTCTGTCTGTCTGTCTGTCTGTCTGTCTATCTATCTATCTATCTATCTATCTATCTATCTATCTATCGATCGATCGATCGATCTATCATCCATCCATCCATCCATCCACCAATCCATCTTCTCTATCTATCTATCTTTCTTTCTTTCTTTCTCTTTCCTTCCTTCCTTCCTCCAATCCATCCATCCATCCATCCATCCATCCATCCATCCATCCATCCATCCACTCTATCTATCTCTCTATCTCTCTATCTCTCTATCTCTCTATCTCTCTATCATCCATCCATCCACCCACCCATCCATCTATCATCCGTCCATCCATCCATCCATCCATCCATCCATCCATCCATCCACTCTTTCTTTCTTTCTCTTTCCTTCCTTCCTCCCTCCCTCCCTCCCTCCCTCCCTCCCTTCCTTCCTTCCTTCCTTCCTTCCTTCCTTCCTTCCTTCCTTCCATCCATCCATCCATCCATCCATCCATCCATCCATCTACTCTATCTATCTATCTATCTATCTATCTATCTATCTATCTATCTATCTATCTATCTATCTATCTATCATCCATCTATCCATCTATCATCCATCCATCATCTATCTATCTATCTATCTATCTATCTATCTATCTATCTATCTATCTATCTATCTATCTCTCTATCATCCATCCATCCACCCACCCATCCATCTATCATCCGTCCATCCATCCATCCATCCATCCATCCATCCATCCATCCACTCTTTCTTTCTTTCTTTCTCTTTCCTTCCTCCCTCCCTCCCTCCCTCCCTCCCTTCCTTCCTTCCTTCCTTCCATCCATCCATCCATCTACTCTATCTATCTATCTATCTATCTATCTATCTATCTATCTATCTATCTATCTCTATCTATCTATCTATCTATCTATCTATCTATCTATCATCCATCCATCCACCAATCCATCTTCTCTATCTATCTTTCTTTCTTTCTCTTTCCTTCCTTCTTTCCTTCCTCCAATCCATCCATCCATCCATCCATCCATCCATCCATCCATCCATCCATCCATCCATCCACTCTATCTATCTATCTATCTATCTATCTATCTATCTATCTATCTATCTATCTATCTATCTATCTATCTATCATCCATCTATCCATCTATCATCCATCCATCATCTATCTATCTATCTATCTATCTATCTATCTATCTATCTATCTATCTATCTATCATCCATCCATCCACCCACCCATCCATCTATCATCCGTCCATCCGTCCATCCATCCATCCATCCATCCATCCATCCATCCACTCTATCTATCTTTCTTTCTCTTTCCTTCCTTCCTTCCTTCCTCCCTCCCTCCCTCCCTCCCTCCCTTCCATCCATCCATCCATCCATCCATCCATCCATCCATCCATCCATCCATCCACTCTATCTATCTATCTATCTATCTATCTATCTATCTATCTATCTATCTATCTATCTATCTATCTATCTATCTATCTATCTATCTATCTATCATCCATCTATCCATCTATCATCCATCCATCATCTATCTATCTATCTATCTATCTATCTATCTATCTATCTATCTATCTATCATCCATCCATCCACCCACCCATCCATCTATCATCCGTCCATCCGTCCATCCGTCCATCCATCCATCCATCCATCCATCCATCCACTCTATCTATCTTTCTTTCTCTTTCCTTCCTTCCTTCCTTCCTTCCTTCCTTCCTTCCTTCCTTCCTTCCTTCCTTCCTCCCTCCCTCCCTCCCTCCCATCCATCCATCCATCCATCCATCCATCCATCCATCCATCCATCCACTCTATCTATCTATCTATCTATCTATCTATCTATCTATCTATCTATCTATCTATCTATCTATCTATCTATCTATCTATCTATCGCACTAGCAGTTACACTTATATATCGCTTTTACAGCCCTCTCTAAGCAGTTTACAGAGTCAGCCTGTTGACCCCAACAATCCGGGTCCTCATTTTACCGACCTCAGAAGGATGGAAAGCCGAGTCAACTTTGAGTCGGTCAGGATTGAACTGCTGCCAGTGAGCAGAGTTAACCTGCAATACTGTATTCTAACCACTGCACCACCACGGTTCTTATCAACAACTTACCGTCTTCCCTTGATTTACTGTTGACTTTGGCCACCTCTAACAAGATTTCTCTTCTGCTCAGATACCTGGATACCTGCAATTTCCTACGGGACGGTTGGTTTAGCCTTGTTTCTGACTCTACAGAAAGCCCAAGCAGTGGTCATTTCAGCAGCTCAAAGACTCACCTTCTCTCTGTTGCTGTGGAATCATGGGAGGTGGCTGTGGGAAGGCCTGGCCTATCTGACCATAGGCTGCAGGATAAGCAGCTAGAGGGAGAAAGGAAGAAAAGCAGACTTTAAGGTCCTTGCAGGAACAAGAGAGGAACTGTATCATCTCAACCCAAGAATTCAATCTCATAAGTCAGAAACAGCCTTTTGCAAGGACGCCAGAAGATCCAAAAATTTAGGAAACCAGACCTCTTAACATTCAACAGTGGAAGGAGGAGATAGAATAGCTCTGAGGAGCTAAAGAAAGTTCAGCTTCCGAAAAGATGCTTTTTTTTTCCCAAAAGGAAACTGGACTTCCTTGCTTTATTTCCTTTGAAAACATTTTGCTCCTCATCCAAGAAGCTTCAATCAGAATAGAGCTGGAAGGGACTTTGGAGGTCTTCTAGTCCAGCCCCCTGCTCAAGCAGGAGACCCTATTCCATTTGACAAAGGTGGTTGTTCAGTCCCTTCTGAAAGACCTCCAGGGATGGAGCATCCACAACTTCTGGTGGCAAGCTGTTCCACTGGTTAATTGTCCTCACTGTTAGGAAGTTTCTCCTTAATCCCAGGTTGCTTCTCTCCTTGATGAGTTTCCATTTACGGTTTCTTGTCTTGCCTTCTGCTGCTTTGAAAAATAAGCTGAGCCCCCCCCCCTCTTCTTTATGGCAGCCCCTCAAATATTGGAAGACTGATATCATGTCCCCACTAGACCAGCCAAACCCAAATCCTGCAACCGTTCTTCATACGTTTTACTCTCCAGGCCTTTAATCATCTTATATATATATGTTTTTCCTCTAGCCAGGTTTTCCCTACATAACCAAGGTTTTTCTGCAGCCCCATATCTCTATCTCTATCTCTATCTCTATCTCTATCTCTTCTATCTCTATCTCTTCTATCTCTATCTCTATCTCTATCTATCTATCTATCTATCTATCTATCTATCTATCTATCTATCTATCTATCTATCTATCTATCTATCTATCTATCTATCTATCTATCTTTCTTGGTAAAGTGACCAAAACTGGATGCATCATTCTTACTAAGGTTTTATAAAGTGGTAATCATACTTTATAAAATACTAGCTGATAACCCAGTATTGCCCAGGTATTTATTTATCCCAATCCTGTATTAGACAGGAAGAGCAACTTCACCCTGAGCCCTAAATTTGGCGAGAATTAAATTAATTAGAAATTTTTCCCTGTGCCCCCAAAAGCATCAAGTAACATGATACTATGTTGCTTTACTAGCTGCTCCATGATCATTTGGATGTTGTAGTTCTTTTCTCCTATGTATGCCTTGTTGAAAATGTCCGGACCAAACATAATTTCTAATGTTGGATTTTCCCCCTTACCAGAGGGAGCCCCCTTGTGGAGTACTGTAAAGCCATTACCATGGCAATTCCACTGTGCTGTACAGTAGAAGCCATTTTAAGGCACAACAGGCTGTATGCTGTATCTTAACAGAACACACCCTGAGGGGTGTTAGGGGTGTCTTACACCCCCCCCACACAGTATTTCTTTCCAGAGAGTAAGTCATCTGTGTACCAAGTTTGGTTGAAATTGATCAAGGCGTTCCAGAGTTATGCTGGAACATACACACACACATCCATTTATATATATATAGATTAAGTATTTATAAGGTATTAGTATTTATAAAATACTAAGGAGAGGTACTTCTTCTGGAACTTCAGGAATTGAAGAAGCTTCTTGGATGAGAAGCGAAATGTTTTCAAAGAGAAAAAAAACCCAAGAAAGTCCAGTTGCCTTTTGGAAGAAACACTTTGGGGACAACCATGACCTAGATGATTGAGAAGCTCCATAGACATTCGATGTTCAGCTTCCATGTTTGCGCATATCATGTACCTCAAATGGCCATTCGGAAGTGTCAAGTTATTGCACTGACAGGTTTGACGGATGGAAAAAAAAACCATGAACGATGAAGAGTCACTACAGCCAATTTCAACCATTTCAAGATGGAGAAGATAGACCAGGATGTACTGAGACATCTCAAGGTCCTTTGGAGGAAAGAACAAGACTCCAATGGTTTAGTCATGAAAAACACAGAAGTCAAGTATCCTTCCATTCAGCTTTCATTAGTAGCTGCCCAGACATTGCCCATATTGTTCTCTTGCAATGAGATGTGAGATGGTCTTCTTCTGAGACTTCCTTTCCTGGTCTAGCTACAGTTTCAGATTTGCTAATGGTCTCCTATCCAAGTACCCTCAAGATCATTCTTTGGTCATCTGAACATCACCCAATCGTTGCCAAGAAAACCACATGGACATCTCCCTGAGGTCTCTTGGAGATAAGCTTGAATCAAGAGGGTCCTTACCTTTTATCCTAAACCTTGCCTGATACCTGTTCCTCAACAGGTTACATCAGCTTGACTTTTTGCATAACACATTCTTGTGAAAATGGTAGATAAATGCAGATGGTACAATTTAAGAGAGTTTCCCCGTATGACCCCCTCTAAATAATGTAGCTGGGCTGCAAACCATGGAATTTTAGTATATATAGATGATGATATGATGATGATGATGATGATGATGATGATGATGATGATGATGATGATGATGATGATGATGGAATTAGCCAATCCAGAAACATATTTGGGGCACGTCTTAACTTGATTGGGCTTAATTTAGATCTTATACCTTACCAAAATAAGAGGACAACCAATATAATGTGTAGGGTTAGACTTTTCCAAGTTGGTGCTCTGCAGAGATCTTACATGAAGAACCTTCTCATTCCCAAAGAAACCCACAACTCTCATCACTCAGGATAACAACCGAACAACAGAGTTGGAAGGGACCTTGGAGGTCTTCTAGTCCAACCCCTGCCCAAGCAGGAAATCCTACCCCAGTCCAGACAAGTGGTTGTCCATTCTCTTCTTAAAAACCTCCAGGAATGGAGCATCCACAACTTCTGGAGGCAAATTGTTCCACTGATTAATTGTTCTAACTGTCAGGAAATTTCTCCTAAATTCCAGGTTTGCTTCTCTCCTTGATCAGTTTCCATCCATTGCTTCCTCTCCTGCCCTCAGTTGCTTTGGAGAATAGCTTGACCCCTTCTTCTTCTTCAGCCCGTTAGATATTGGAATGCTGCTATCATGTCTCCCCTAGTCCCTCTTTTCATTAAACTAGACCAGGGGGTCTGCAACCTTAAACCCACAGAAACAAGTTTGTTTCCCACAGAAAACAAACAAACAAACACCGGGAGCCACAAAACCTGGATGGGCGTGGCCAACTCCACATCACTCACTGCCACCCAGTCACATGATCCCCCTAGCCACGCCTACCCAGCCGATCATTAGGGCAGAGAGCCAGTTGTTAAAAAACACCGGGAACCACAAAAGCTTTCTCTCTCTCTCTCTCCCTCTCTCCCCCTCTCTCTGTATCTCTCTCTGTCTCTTTCTCTCCCCCTCTCTCTGTATCTCTCTCTCCCCCCCTCTCTCTCTTCCCCTCTCTGTATCTCTCTTTCTCTGTGTATCTGTCTCTCTCTCCTCCTCTCCCCCTCTCCCCCCTCTCTCTGTCTCTCTCTGTCCCCCTCTCTCTGTATATATCTCTCTCTATCTCCCCACTCTCTCTCTTCCCCTCTCTGTATCTCTCTTTCTCTGTGTATCTGTCTCTCTCTCCTCCTCTCCCCCTCTCCCCCCTCTCTCTGTCTCTCTCTCTCCCCCTCTCTCTGTATATCTCTCTCTCTATCTCCCCACTCTCTCTCTTCCCCTCTCTGTATCTCTCTCTCTCTCTCCCCCTCTCTCTTTCCCCCCCTCTCTGTATCTCTCTCTCTCTATCTCCCCCTCTCTCCCCCTCTCTCTGTATCTCTCTCTGTCTCTTTCTCTCCCCCTCTCTCTGTATCTCTCTCTCTCTCCCCCCCTCTCTCTCTTCCCCTCTCTGTATCTCTCTTTCTCTGTGTATCTGTCTCTCTCTCCTCCTCTCCCCCTCTCCCCCCTCTCTCTGTCTCTCTCTCTCCCCCTCTCTCTGTATATCTCTCTCTCTATCTCCCCACTCTCTCTCTTCCCCTCTCTGTATCTCTCTTTCTCTGTGTATCTGTCTCTCTCTCCTCCTCTCCCCCTCTCCCCCCTCTCTCTGTCTCTCTCTCTCCCCCTCTCTCTGTATATCTCTCTCTCTATCTCCCCACTCTCTCTCTTCCCCTCTCTGTATCTCTCTCTCTCTCTCCCCCTCTCTCTTTCCCCCCTCTCTGTATCTCTCTCTCTCTATCTCCCCCTCTCTCCCCCTCTCTCTGTATCTCTCTCTGTCTCTTTCTCTCCCCCTCTCTCTGTATCTCTCTCTCTCTCCCCCCCTCTCTCTCTTCCCCTCTCTGTATCTCTCTTTCTCTGTGTATCTGTCTCTCTCTCCTCCTCTCCCCCTCTCCCCCCTCTCTCTGTCTCTCTCTCTCCCCCTCTCTCTGTATATCTCTCTCTCTATCTCCCCACTCTCTCTCTTCCCCTCTCTGTATCTCTCTCTCTCTCTCTCCCCCCTCTCTCTTTCCCCCTCTCTCTGTATCTCTCTCTCTCTATCTCCCCCTCTCTCTTCCCCCCCCGTATCTCTCTCTCTCTATCTGTCTCTCTCTCCCCCTCTCCCTCTCTCCCCCCTCTCTCTCGGTATCTCTCTCTGTCTCTCTCTGTCCCCCTCTCCCTCTCCCTCTCCCTCTCTCTCTCTGTATCTCCCTCTGTCTCTCTCTCTCTCTTTCCCCCCCTCTCTGTATCTCTCTCTCTCTATCTCCCCCTCTCTCTTCCCCCCCTGTATCTCTCTCTCTCTATCTGTCTCTCTCTCCCCCTCTCCCTCTCTCCCCCCATTCTCTCGGTATCTCTCTCTGTCTCTCTCTCTCCCCCTCTCCCTCTCCCTCTCCCTCTCTCTCTCTGTATCTCCCTCTGTCTCTCTCTCTCTCTGTGTATCTGTCTCTCTCTCCCCCTCTCCCTCTCTCCCCCCCTTTCTCTGTATCTTTCGGATTTCGAAGGCCAGGCGAGGAGTGACTGGGAGGGGAAGGCGAGGGGCAGGGCCAGCCAGTGATGGGACAGGGAGCCACAGCAGAGGGCCCAAAGAGCCACATGCGGCTCCGGAGCCACGGGTTGCCGACACCAGAACTAGACATACCCAATTTCCTTCAACTGTTCTTCATATACATTTAAGCCTTCCGTCCCCTAATCATCTTTGTTGCTCTTCTCTGCACTCTTTCTAGAGTCTCAACCCACTGGGACCCAGCCAATTCACCTGGATCGCGCCAAGGTCTAGAAAACTCAATTAAATCTCAGCGCCTCAAGTGATCTGAATAACAGAGACCAACAGCAAGCGGAAAGGCTCCTTTGATCTCAAACAGAATCCAAAAATAATGAACCCATGGGGTCCCAGCAGGAGCAGGAAAGCAAGCAAGCAAGCGTCCATTTGCATACTTGGACTTTAATTAAGAGCCGCAACCCTTTGAATTGAACCTCTCAACGTGACCTCTCTGTCAAGCCGGACACACAATTAAGGGAATGAAACACCAACCAATGCAGGTTTTAAAATTTACGTTCTCCGGATTCCCCCCCACCCCCCCCAAAAAAAACCCCTCTGCACAGCAAGAACTAATGACTGTCCTTTGCACCACAGGAAGCAAACTAATTGGTTGAAGCAACAAGATGGACTTGTTAGGTGGAAAAGGATGTTGAGATGTTCTGAATATTTTCTACAATATCTTCATGGCATGTCCTACAGGGGTGGGGTCTACATTTTTTTACTACCGGTTCTGTGGGCGTGGCTTATTTTGTGGGCGTGGTTTGATGGTCATGTGATAAACAATTCTTTAGGATCTAGCAGATCTACCAGGCTTTTAACTGCTTGCACAGCCGTACCAGTCTACCCATTTGTTTTTGGAGCGCACTGGTCTACCGCCACACTGCCTTTTACCGCTGATCAGCTGTAGGGCGGCCCTTTGAAGCACCGCGGCAAGAGTTTAAACAGTTTTTTGCCGCTCTGCCATCACCGAGAGCATCGGAAACCGCTTTCAGGTAGCTTGGCCTCAATTGCCAACCTACCACCACCGAGCGGTTTACAAGGAACGGATCGGTTCTAGCCGATCAGTTGGGAGGCTTCTTGGCTTCTCAATTTAAAGCTACGGTGTCTTCATTTTTTTTCTCCTCTTCTTTGTCAAGTGAGCCCTGATTTTTTTCCTTCTAGCCAATCAGCTGGGACTCGGGAGGCAGCGAATAGATTGGGGGCGGGGCCAGGCAGAGGTTGTATTTACCGGTTATCCGAACTACTTAAAATTTCCACTACCGGTTCGCAAGAACCGGGGAGTACCGGTAGCAACCCACCACTGATGTCCTAGCTGCGTGATGGCGAACCTATGGCACACGCGCAAGAGATGGCACACAGAGCACTTTCTGAGAGCATGTGTGCAGGGGTGGGCTCCTGGGGGTTCGGCAGGGTTTGGGCGATCCTCTAGCCAAGGATCGCCGGGGTTTGGTGAACCGCCAAATGCCACTCCTGGCTGACCACGTCTACCCGCCTCTCCCCTCCCAGGAGTCTCCACGCAGCCCGTTCATCATTCCAGGTAAGTGCAGGGGCCGCGCAGAGGGTCTGGGAGGGAAAAAAACGGGTGACTGCAAAACAGCGGGGGAAGCTGTTTTCGCCCTCTGGAAAGCTTCTGGAGCCTGGGGAGGGCAAAAAACACCCCTCCGCCGTGGGGCAGGTGGCCAACTAGGCCATGCCCACCATGGCCACACCCACCCAGCAACAGGGCAGTGAACCCGTTGCTAAAGGATCTGAAGCCCACCCCTGCACGCGTGCCATCGCCAGCTGCTCTTTGGGTTCCTGACACACGGGCTGGTGCGCATGCACAGGCTGACTACCTGGTCTTCGGGTGTCCGGCGCTCCGGCACGCATGAAGACCAGATGGCCGGCGCACATGCGTGTGCCAAGAGCCCCAAAAACAGCTGGCTGGTGCGTGCATGTGCAACTTCCAGCTGGTCATTGGGTTTCCGGGGCTCTGGCATGCACACACATGTGCCCTTGCATGCAGGCGTGTTCCGGTTTGGGAACTCGGTGCCGACAAGGTTCGCCATCACTGTCCTAGCTGCATGAGCGAACCTGGAGTTGAACTAAACTCTCGGTTCCTACATCCGTGCGCAATTTCTTAAAGCAATTATGGAACGTATTTATTTAAGAAAAATTGTTTTATGGCTGCCAGCTCACTCCCAGTGATTCTGGGCAATAATCCCACATCCCTCTCGGTGACAACACTCAAACGATAAGGATAGGGATTACAACAAGGTCCAATTCAGAATAGCGTTGGAAGGGACCTTGGAGGTCTTCTGCTCAAACAAGAGACCCTATGCCAGTGACGGCTAACCTTTTTGCCATCGCGTGCCAAAAGCGGGGGGAATGTGGGGTGGTCACATGCGTGCATGCCCACACCCATAATTCTATGCACCCTGCCCCCCGCGCAAGAGCGTGTGACCCCCACACGGTCCCCCCCGATTTTGGCATGTGATGGCCCGGTGGGCCCTATAGGCCTGTTTTTCGCCCTCCCCAGGCTCCAGAGGCTTTCTAGGAGCCTGGGGAGGGTGAAAAAAAGCCTTCCCCACCCCCCTGCTCTGGAGGCCGGAAACAGCCCATTTGCCGACTTCCGGTGGGCCCAGAAGGTCTGAAAATCAGCTGGCCAGCGTGTGCATGCGTACTGGAGCTGAGCTAGGGCAATGCTCGTGTGCCCACCAATATGGCTTCACGTGCCACCTGTGGCACGCGTGCCATAGGTTCGCCATCACAGCCCTATGCTATTTCAGACAAGTGGTTGTCCATTCACTTCTTTAAAACCTCCAGTGATAAAGCACCCACAACTTCTGGTGGCAAGCTGTTCCACTGATTAATTGTCCTCACTGTTGGGAAGTTTCGCCTTAATTCCAGATTGCTTCTCTCCTTGATTGGTTTCCATCCGTTGTTCCTTGTCCTGCCCTCTGTTGCTTTGGAAATGAGCTATTTGATGGGTTTCACTCAGTGGTGGGATTCAATTTTTTTTTTACTACCGGTTCTGTGGGCGTGGCTTGGTGGTCATGGCATGGCTTGGTAGGTGTGACTTGGTGGGCGTGGCAGGGGAAGGATACTGCAAAATCCCCATTCCCTCCCGATCAACTGGGACTCGGGGGCAGAGAATAGATGGGGGTGGGGCAGGGGTGAAATCCAAAATTTTTCCCTACTGGTTCTATGGGGCGTGGCTTGGTGGGCATCGCAGGAGAAGGATACTGCAAAATCTCCATTCCCTCTCCTCCTGGGGGAAGAATATTGCAAAATTTCCATTCCCTCCCCACTCCAGGGGAAGGATACTGCAAAATCTCCATTTCCTCCCCTCCTGGGGGAAGGATATTGCAAAATCTCTATTCCCACCCCACTCCAGAGGAAGGATACTGCAAAATCTCCATTCCCTCTCCTCCTGGGGGAAGGATATTGCAAAATTTCCATTCCCTCCCCACTCCAGGGGAAGGATATTGCAAAATCTCCATTCCCTCTCCTCCTGGGGGAACAATACTGCAAAATTTCCATTCCCACCTCACTCTGGGGCCAGCCAGAGGTGGTATTTACCAGTTCTCCGAACTACTCAAAATTTCCGCTACCGGTTCTCCAGAACTAGTCAGAACCTGCTGAAACCCACCTCTGGTTTCACCCCAATCTGGGGGTCCCCAATTCCCAATTGGCAAAACAAGGACTTAAAGGCCTTTTAAAAGAGTGTCAAGGTAGGGGCCTATTTTATTTCTGTCAGGATGATGTTCCACAGGGAGGGAGCCACCACAAAGAAGGCCCTTCTACTTGGTCCTGCTAGGTGGACCTTCTTAAAGGTGAGGGGAGCTGTAACATTCTCTGCCTCCCCAGGTAGATATGAGCGGGTCAGGTAGATATGAGCGGGAAAAGATGGTCCTTTGAATATTTGTTCTTCCTTTCTTCTTGGATCCCAAACCCTGGAATTTTTAGCTTGGTTTGGCTCTCTGTTTATATGTTGTTTGCTACAATACCCCAATCACAGAACTAACAACTCAGACAATCAACGAGTAAACCACCATCAAGGAAACATCAAGACAAATCCCACCAATGTTGATATACGGTAAGCCACCAGTATATAAACAGAGACTAAACTCCACTCCCTACCAGCACCGATGATGTTACCTGGTTAGGTAATGAAACGTCTACAAGAAAACAAGCACAATCAGAGAGCACCAACAACCCCACAGTTCAAAGATGAGTATAAATATTCTCTTCTAACCAAACCACTTTGTATATAAAAGCGATCAAATTTTACCCCTTCTAGCAACTGATGAAGTTTCCTAGTTGGGTCATGAAACGTTTGCAAGAAAACAACCAAGCTCAGAGAGCCCCAACAACCCCACAGTTCAAACCTGACTACAAATATTCTCTTCTAACCAAACCACTTTGTATATAAACAAAGATCAAACCCCACTCCCTTCTAGCACTGATCATGTTACCTAGTTGGGTCATGAAACGTCTGCAAGAAAACAACCAAATTTAGAGAGCACCAAGGACTCCACAATTATTCTCCTCCTCCTCCTCCTCCTCCTCCTCCTCCTCCTCCTCCTCCTCCTCCTCCTCCTCCTCCTCTCTTCAAATCCCACTCCCTTCTAGCACTGATGATGTTACCTAGTTGGGTCATGAAATGTCTGCAAGAAAACCACCAAGCTCAGAGAGCACCAGGGACCCACAATTTCTACTTCTTCTTCCTCCTCCTCCTCCTCCTCCCATCTCACCCCTCCTCCTCTCCACAAACCCCACTGCCTTCTATCACTGATGATGTTATCTAGTTGGGTCATGAAATGTCTGCAAGAAAACCACTAAGCTCAGAGAGCACCAGGGACCCACAATTTCTACTTCTTCTTCCTCCTCCTCCTCCTCCCATCTCACCCCTCCTCCTCTCCACAAACCCCACTGCCTTCTATCACTGATGATGTTATCTAGTTGGGTCATGAAATGTCTGCAAGAAAACCACTAAGCTCAGAGAGCACCAGGGACCCACAATTTCTACTTCTTCTTCTTCCTCCTCCTCCTCCTCCCATCTCACCCCTCCTCCTCTCCACAAACCCCACTGCCTTCTATCACTGATGATGTTATCTAGTTGGGTCATGAAATGTCTGCAAGAAAACCACTAAGCTCAGAGAGCACCAGGGACCCACAATTTCTACTTCTTCTTCTTCTTCCTCCTCCTCCTCCCATCTCACCCCTCCTCCTCTCCACAAACCCCACTGCCTTCTATCACTGATGATGTTATCCAGTTGGGTCATGAAATGTCTGCAAGAAAACCACTAAGCTCAGAGAGCACCAAGGACTCCACAATTATCCTCCTCCTCCTCCTCTCTTCAAATCCCACTCCCTTCTAGCACTGATGATGTTACCTAGTTGGGTCATGAAATGTCTGCAAGAAAACCACTAAGCTCAGAGAGCACCAAGGACCATACAAGAGCTACAAATATTCTCGATTGGTAAACCTAAGGAAGAAATGAACGCCTCTTAAGACACAGCACAGATGTTGCCCCTTGGCCTGCTGAGAGACAATGGACGTGCAGATGAGATGAGCCATGAATGTGACTTTTCTAATGCCACCCCCCACCCCCCCAGAAGTGAAAGTGAAAGGGTTATTGGGGGAAAGTGTTAATACTAACGACCTGCGTATTGCTGTACTCCAGCGTATGCTTGCTGCAAAGGATCAGCCGTGGTTGGACTTTGTGCTGCGAAAACACAAGAGAGAGAAAAGAAAGAGGAGGTTGAAACATAACACATTTGGCGACATCAATATAACAGAGTAACAGAGTCGGAAGGGATCCGGGAGGTCTTCTAGTCCAACCCCCTGATCAGGCAGGGGACCCCTATAACATTTCAGACAAAGGGTTGTCCAATCTCTTCTTAAAAACTTCCAGTGTTGGAACAATCGACCCCAACATTTATGTTGTTAAGTGAATCCGTCCCGTTTTACGACTTTTCTTGCCACCTTTGTTCAAATTAAAACTTTTTTATTCGTTTATCAAAGTATAAAATACAAAGGGAAAAAAACATGGAGAAGTAAGAAGAGAGGGAGGAAAAAAGAGGAGGTGTAGTGCAAAGGGAGAAAAAAGAAGAAGTTGGTGCCTTTTTTCTTTTTGTTAAGTGAATCACGGTGAATCCCCGTTGTTAAGTGAATCTGGGTTCTCCATGGACTTTGCTGGCTAGAAGGTCGCAAAACGACTCCCAAACACCACAACTGTCATAAATGTGAATCAGTGGTCAAGCATCCAAATGTAAGTCACGTGACCATGGGGATGCTGCAATGGACATAACTGTGAAAAATGGTCATAAGTCACTATTGTCAACTCGCAAAGCATCCCTGGCCTGCTCTCGAGTTGCCATAAGCAAGGGGGATGGGAAACCGATGAAGCAGCAGGGCAGCCAAAGACAGGAGCACATTCCAGACATATCTCTCTCAAGGCTGTCTCCCAGGGTTATCCACAGCGGCCGGAGGGGAGTGATTTCTACAACACATGAAATTGCTCCATTGGCGAATGACACACCCTGGGGGGAGGGGGGAAACAGGGTCATGATGGGGGCATAAATTACGTGGGGTCAGAGTTGGCTTCAGCTGGAACATGCTGACATGAAGCTCCTGATAAATAACTGGATTTCTTTTGAAGGTTGACTCGAGGTTCATGATTTAATTAGGGCATCTGTCGGAACTCTGACAACTATTTTCAGTGGCATTGTAACTTCAAACGGTCAGTAAATGACTATCTGTATTTAGTGACTCTCTCCTAGAACTTTTCACATTTATATAAACATTTTAGGGAAGGTGGTTGTGAGTTTTATTTATTAGATTTGTGGATCAGAAAAAGAAGCAAGGAAAGTAGAGAAAAAGCAAATTATTAATAAAGAGCAGGTTTTTCAAGCGCTGTAAGTTTGACAAGAAATAATTCCGAAATGACATTGATATAAATCTACATATTAAAATATCGCACGTCTGTCTGAAAGTTAAAAAAAAAATATGTTGAAATAAATCAGCATTAAAATAAGATTATTGCACAGTAATTGGCAATTTTAACCAGCATGATTTGAATGACAAATTGTACATTACAATAAGTTTGACAAATCTACATGTTATAATCTTATGCTTAGGAGAAACCCAGATTTAGGATGCGGCAATGCAAAATGATAATCATAAAAAAAAAAAAAAATCCCTACATCAAGTTAAAATCTCCCATTGCATTTTAAAATATGCAGCTCATTTTGACGTTGATACATAAGCTCGTAACTTAATTTGCCCTTCTTTCGTGAAAGAAATTATTTGCGCTTTTCAGTAAGAAACATAGAAAATGCTGGCAGCTGTTATCCGGTTCGAAGCCAGCTTGGTTACATTTTATAAGAATATAAAGTTTAGAAATATTCAGTTAAAAAAAAAATAATGGCCTGCAAAAAAAAAAAAAATCTACCTTTAAAATCTGTTTCATTCTATTAGACTAATGCACTGTCGATAAAACACCAATTTCCTCTCGGTGTAATATTAACTGTCAATTTGATATTTCTCTTCCATCGATAATTTCCTGTTATGGCCCGCCAGCAGCCTGCAGAGCTGGCAGCGGAGTCAGACAGTGAGGAGGCTGGGGAGGGACATGGGCCAGTCCTGGAGTCAGGGGAGGGCCGGGACGAGGGCTCTGCGTCGGAGGCAGAGATGGGGCCAGGGCCATCTGGGACTGATGCACGGACTCCAGAGTCCCCAGAGTCGGATATCAGAGACGCAGAGGAACAGGAGGAGCCTGTTCCTAGTGTGCGCATGCACAGAGCTGCCAGAAGGCAAGAGCAGATAAAGCAAAAGGGACGACTCAGGAGGAAGGCCAGGAGATGATTGGCCCCTCCCATAAGGCTTAAAAGAGGAGCAAAGGCACGTGTGCACTTTGCAGGAAAGCAAGGTTGTTAATTCTGTTCCCAGTCAGCATCTCTGTTTGATTCTGGACTCCGTGTGGCTTTGCCAAGTAATTCTTCGGCAGTGTGTCAAGGGAGATAAAGGTGGGTGATTATCCCAAAGGACTTTTTGCAACTAATTGGGACTCAGCTGTGAATGAACGTAATTCACAGCTGTTGTAATAAAAGAGGTTTTTGGGACTACTCGTGTGTTTTAGTGACTCAGGAGGCCTAGGTCACAACAATTTCCGTCATCGCCAATCAATTGTACAGGAGGTAGTCCTCAACTTAAGACCACAGTTGAGTGCAAAATTTCTGTTGCTAAGTGAGAGGTTGGTTCAGTGAGTTTTGCCCCATTTTACGACCTTTCTTGCCACAGTTGTTAAGTGAATCTGGCTTCCCCATTGAGTTTGCTCGTCAGAAGGTCTCAAAAGGAGATCCCGTGACCGAGGGACACTGCAACCGTCATAAATATGAGTCAGTGGCCAAGCGTCTGAATTTTGTACACGGGACCATGGGGACGCTGCAATGGTCGTAAGTGTGAAAAACGGTCCTGAATCTGTTTTCAGGAACCCAGCATCAACTTATCATTTGCAAAGCTTCCTTTTCTATAGTTTCATTTCATTTTATTCAGAACAAAGTTAAAATGCAAAATGAAATAAAAGTCTGAGAAGACTTATTTCAGCCCTTCCTACAATCTCTCTACTTCACACACACACTTTAACCTTCTATTTAAAAATAGAAATAAAAATAAATATTAATCGAATAAGAAATTGAAATGAGAATAAAGATAATTAGAAAATCGGGGCTGCTCGAATACCACTTTAGATTGAACTGAAAAGGGAAACAAGAAGAGAGAGGGGAAGGAGTAGAGACAGAGGAAAGGAGAAGAGAGGAAAACAGAGGAGAGGAGAAAAAAGAAAGGGAAAAGGAGAGGAAGAAAAGGGAGGGGAAAGAGGAGTAGAAGAGAAGGTTAGAAGGGGGGAAGAAGAGAGGAGTGGGGGAAGGGAAGGGGAAGTAGGAAAGAGAAGGAGAGGAAGAAAGAAGAAAGTAGGAGGAGAAGGAGGAAGGAAGAGAAGGGGAAGAGAAGAAGAAAGGTTGGAGTAAAGGTAAATGGTAAAAGAGCAGCCCCGAAAAAGTAAAAATGAAAGTTAAAAGATAAGGTGAATGAAAAATGATGGATAAATGACTGTACATGTAAATGTATTTATGAGAAATAAAAATAAAAAAACTTTTTTTAAAAAAAAACCTTCTATTTTTTCTGGCTGTGATCCCAACAAATCAACAGAACGAGAATGTTTAACACAACAATTTTGTGAGAGGCCACAACAATGGGGGGGAGAGACCCCAAGACTGTCATTTTAAGAACAGGCTTTGCAAGGTCAGGATTAAAACAAATAAATATATATATAACGGAGAGCTGCCCAACCCCCCGTCAATTTCTTCCCAAATCCAATTTAAATCATTCTCCCCCAAACCTAATCTATATCCATAATTATATCATTTGGTACAACAAGCTTGTGAGCGGTTTCCCACAATTTATGTAGATTAAAATTCATGGGTGCCATACTACCGATTCTGTATTATGAAGATTGATTAAGACAGCTGATGCAGTGATTAAAAGAGTGTGCATTTACTGTTGCAATTAATTAGGCATTCAGACACAACAATAACTACAATAACCAGAAGAATGCGCTGAGCTGGCATTCGTGGCTTAGGGGTGGAGGCTTCTCGGCTGCTTTGACAAGGATCCGGGTTTGACGGAAGGGCCGTAAAAAGGGAGCATAGAGTTGGAAGGGACCTTGAAGGTCTTCTAGTCCAACCCCCTGCCCAGGCAGGAAACCCTACACCATTTCAGACAAATGGTTGTCCAAACTCTTCTTAAAAGCTTCCACTGTTGGAGCATTCACAACTTCTGGAGGCAAGTTGTTCCACTGATTAATTGTTCTCACTGTCAGGAAATTCCTCCTTAGTTCTAGGTTGCTTCTCTCCTTGATTAGAATAGAATAGAATAACAGAGTTGGAAGGGACCTTGGAGGTCATCTAGCCCAACCCTCTGCTTGAGCAGGAGACCCTATAACATTTCAGATAAATGGTTGTCCAGACTCTTTTTGAAAGCCTCCAGTGATGGAGCAACCACAACTTCTGAAGACAAGTGGTTGCATTGGTTGATTACTTTCACGGGTAGGAAGTTTCTCCTTAGTTCCAGGTTGCTTCTCTCCTTGATTAGTTTCCACCCATTGCTTCTTGTCCTGCCTTCAGGGGCTTTAGAAAATAATTTGACCCCCTTGTCTTTGTAGGAGCCCCTCAAATATTGGACCACTGCTATCATAACAGATTAACCGAGTTGGAAGAGATTTTATAGGTCATCTAGTCCAACCCTCCGCTTAAGCAGGAGACCCTACACCAGTGATGGCTAACCTTTTTGCCATCGCGTGCCAAAAGTGGAGGAAGCGTGGGCGGAGTCATGCACGTGAGTGCCCACACCCATAATTCTATCCGCCCCGCCCCCACGCATGCGCGCGTGACCCGCCCGATTTTGGCACACGATGACACGGTGGGCCCAGTAGGCCCATTTTTTTGCCCTCCCCAGGCTCCAGAGCCTTTCTAGGAGCTTGGGGAGGGTGAAAACAGCCCCCCCCGGAGGCCCTCCGGAGGCCAGAAATGGCCAGTTTGCTGACTTCCAAAGTTCCTTCCAACTTTGTTATTCTCTTATTCTTGGTGCTTTGTTAGCTTGGCTGTTTTCTTGTGGCTGTTTCATTACCCAGCTAGGTAACATAATCAGTGATAGTGAATGTAGATTGTGCTCTCTGTTCATATAAACAGGGAGCAAACCATACTCATTAGCACTGATAATGTTACCTAGCTGGGAAATGAAATGTCTGCAATTAAACAACCAAGCTCAGAGAGTACCAAGCACCCACAGTTCTCCTCCTCCTCCTCCTCCTCCTCCTCCTCCTCCTCCTCCTCCTCCTCCTCCTCCTCCTCCTCCTCCTCCTCCTCCCCCTCTCCCTCTCCCTCCTCCTCCTCCTCCTCCTCCTCCTCCTCCCCCTCTCCCTCCTCCTCCTCCTCCTCCTCCTCCTCCTCCTCCTCCTCCTCCTCCTCCTCCTCCTCCTTTCCACAAAGTCCACTCCCTTCTAACACTGATGATGTTCCCTAGTTGGGTAATGAAATGTCTGCAAGAAAATAACCAACCTTATAATAATAATACCATTTATTGTCATTGTACTTGTATACACAGTATACCCATACAACGAAATTCACTTAACACCCAAAGACCAGGTCCAATACACAGAACAATCCCCAAACACACTCCCACCCACCACAATTCCCCACCCCTAAATCACCCAAACATCCACACAACAGACCAAGTAATGCTGCCCAACAGCTCACCGATGGTGGCCCTTTAGTTCATTGTTGAGTGCAATTATAGACCTTAGATATGTCTGTTCATCTGGATTTAAACAGATGTTTCCTCCTCTGCATTCATTCATTCATTCATTCATTCATTCATTCATTCATTCATTCATTCATTTCCTATGGCCGTCCAACTCAATCAAGTGACTCTGAGTGGCTTACAAGTCTAAAATTTTAAAATAGTTCCAAAGACACTGAAACAATAAAAACATCCACGTAAGAAATATAAACAAGAGCTTTGATGATTAATCTGCTAATAATGAAGCCAAGTAACGAGCGGCATGATGGCCTAGTGGTGAAGACACTCGCTTCCAACTTGGAAGGTAGAGAGTTCAATCCTAGGTAGCAGCAAATATTTCTCTCTTAGGGCATAAAAAGGAAGCATCTGCTGTGAACTCCGCGTAGGTGTCAGGAAGGGCATCTGGCCAGTAAATGCTCAGCTCCAACTAGTTACCCTGACTCTATCCCGAGTTAAGGGATTACAGGGTCATAAAAGGGAGGATTTTTTTTTTTAGTGAAGTCAAGTAATGGAGCTATCTTATAAGAGTTAAGGTTCTTCTTTGGTCTTTGAGTAGCTTCCACCTTGTCTCTTCGAAGATGAGGGGACTTCAACTCCCAGAATTCCCCAGCCAGCAAAAGTATTGGGTCAGAGGTCGAAGCAAGAGGTCCCAAGGCCAAAATTTTGTCCTACCTGGGTAAGGATGGATGCCGTTGGCAAAGACGGCTTCTGCTGCAGGTTGCCCGTTGGCTTGCGGCGGGAGACCAGTGAAACCATTCACCCCGATGGGGGAGGGGATGCTAGGCACGGCTGGTGCAGTGATGCCTGGAGGCGTGCTGCCACCTGGAGGGCGGGAGAGGAAAGGCAGAGAGTCAAATCAATTGCGTCCCTCGGTTTGAGAGTACACAGGAAGTCCTCGACTTACGACCGCGATTGAGCCCCAAAATTCCATCGCTAAGCGAGACTGTTGTTAAGTGAGTTTTGCCTCAACAATCAATTGCGTTCCTCAGTTGAGAGTACACAGGAAGTCCTCGACTTATGACCGCGATTGAGCCCAAAAATTCCATCGCTAAGAGAGGCCGTTGTTAAGTGAGTTTTGCCCCAATTGTAAGTGAATCACCGCCCTTGTTAAATTGGTAACACGGTCGTTAAAGAGAATCTGGCTTCCCCACTGAGTTTGTTTCTCAGGAGGTCTCACAAAAGAGAATCATGTGAGCCCAGGGACGTTGAGACCGTCATAAATGTGAGTCGGTTGCCCAGCGTCTGAATTTTGATCACGTGACCACGGGGACGTTGCGACGGTCGTAAGTGTGAAAGACCTGTCCTAAGTGGGTTTTTTTCAGTGCCGGCAAAACTTTGGTCACTAAATGAACCGTTGTAAGTCGAGGACTGCCTGTATTGCGACGGCTTGCTCGGCCGCGTTGGTGCTGCCTCGGTTGCCCTTCGGATGCTTACCTGAGGTGGGCGTCATGGGGGTGGCCGCCAGCCCGTTCATGTTGAGGGCGGCCATCTGCTGCATCTGGGCTGCTGCGAAGGCCGCCATGGGGTTTAGGTAGCCGCCTTGAGCCACAGAGGCCATGATGGCAGCCTGTTGCTGCATCAGCTGGAACAAAGGAGAGCAGAGCAAAAATATCACGCATTCACTGGCAGGGCAGTTGGGCGAGAGGGAGGGAGAGGACGGCGCCCGGACGGTTCCCAAACCCCTCGCCAGAACTGTGGTGGGTGTGCAAAACTCTTACTTTGAACCCAGCCTCAAGGGAGGAGGAGGAGCAGGAGCAGGAGGAGGAGGAAGAGGAGGAAGGAGAGGAAGAAAAGGAGAAGGAGAGGAAGCAGTAGTGGAGAAGGGAGAGGAGAGGTATAGGTAGGAGGAGGAAAAGGAGAAGGAGAGGAAGCAGTAATGGGAGGAGGAGGAAAAAGAGGAGGAAGAAGAAGAGGAGGAGGAGAAGGAGAGGAAGCAGTAGTGGGGAGGAGGAGGAGGAGGAGGAAGAAGAAAAGGAAGAAGAAGAGGAGGAGAAGGAGAGGAAGCAGTAGTGCGGAGAAGGAGGAGGAGGAAGAGAAGGAGGAGAGGAAACAGTAGCGGCGAAGAAGAAGGGAGAGAAGGAGTATAGAATGGAAAAGGAGAAGGAGGAAGAGGAAGAGGAGGAAAAGAAGAAGGAGAAGGAGAGGAAGCAGTAGGGGAGGAGGAGAAGAAGAAAGAGGCAGAAGAGGAGGAGGAGGAGAAGGAGGAGAGGAAACAGTAGCGGCAGAGAAGAAGGGAGAGAAGGAATATAGAATGGAAAAGGAGAAGGAGGAAGAGGAAGAGGAGGAAAAGAAGAAGGAGAAGGAGAGGAAGCAGTAGGGGGAGGAGGAGAAGAAGAAAGAGGCAGAAGAGGAGGAGGAGGAGAAGGAGGAGAGGAAACAGTAGCGGCAGAGAAGAAGGGAGAGAAGGCATATAGAATGGAAAAGGAGGAGGAAGAGGAAGAGGAGGAAAAGAAGAAGGAGAAGGAGAGGAAGCAATAGCGGGGGGAGGAGGAGGAGAAGAAGAAAGAGGCAGAAGAGGAGGAGGAGGAGGAGGAGGAGGAGAGGAAGCAGTAGCAGAAGAGGAGGAGGAGGAACAGGAGAAGTATAGATAGGAGAAGGAGAAGAAACAAGAGAAAGGGAAGGAGGTGGAGGAAGAGGGAGAGGAGGAAAAGGAAGAGGAGAGGAAGCAGTAGCAGAGGAAGAGGAAGGGGAAGAGGAAGAGGAGAAAAGGAGGATAAGGAGAAGGAGAGGAAGCAGTAGCGGAGGGGAGGAGGAAGAGGAGGAGGAGGAGATGATTTTCTAGGATGATTCCCCAAATTGAGGTCCAGATGAAAAGGAGACCAGTTTATAGACTGTTTATAGATAAGAGCCTTGCCCCGTCACTCATGATGGTTCTTGGCAATTCCTTGATTACAAACCACTAATGCATGTGTAAACCAGCCACTAGTTTGTAAACAGAGAGTAAAGCATGAGTTTGAGTTAAGCCGATGAATGAATAAAATGATCTATAAATTCTATATATCACCCTGGTCCCTTTGCAAAACGTGGGTTTCTGTCCCTGCTTTATATATCTGCGGTAAAGTTCTGCTCTGGTTCTGCAGTGATAATTTGTGCGTCTTGAGGGCAGCTGCGTGAGATTTTCATCTGGTCTTGTGTCCTTCTGACGTTCCTTGCTGGCAAACCTCCCATTTTTTCCTAACTGGAGAGAAACAGCCGGTTTGCCAGGATAAATATTCCTCGTGGTGGCGCCCCCTGGTGGCCAATCCTGACATTTCCTGACTCGGAAAGCTGGCGCTCGCAACGTCTACGATGTGCTTAGACTGGGTGGGCAGTGGTGGGCTGCAACCGGTTCTGTGAGCGCGCACGAGCGTTCAAAACACAGCAATTTGAAGCTCATTTGATTGTCGGGACTACCGGTTCGCCCGAACAGGTCCGAACCAGCAGCAGCCAACCACTGCAAGGGTCTGTGGGGATGGGTCTTCCTTGGAAGCGTGGGATTCACTGGCTAATATTTTCTATGAATGCTCGGGAAGTGGGTCTTGGCGAGTCGGAATGCAGATTGCGAGCAGATTTGTGTTTTTTGTAAAACCTGCTGGCTGATCGTACCATCCTTGCCGAGGATTGTACCATCCTTAAATTAAAGGGTTTCCCTCTCTCTATCCTTCCTTCCTTCCTTTGGTCCTTCTTTCTCTCTTTCTTCTTCTTTTTCCCTCCCTCCCTCTCTTTCTCTCTTTCTTTACCTTCCCTTCCTTCTTCCCTCTCTCCTCCTTCCCGCCTCCCTTCCCTCTCTTTTTTTCTCTCTCCTTCCTTCCTTCTTCTCAATTTCTTTCTTTCTTTCTTTCTTTCTTTCTTTCTTTCTTTCTTTCTTTCTTTCTTTCTTTCCTTCCTTCCTTCCTTTCCTTCCTTCCTTCCTTCCTTCCTTCCTTCCTTCCTTCCTTTCTTTCTTTCTCTCTCTTTCTTCCCTTGCTCCTTCCCTTCTCACCCTCTTTTTCTCTTTTTACTTCCTTCTTCCCCTTCCTTCCTTCTTCCTTCCTTTTCCTCCCAAATCTCTTTCTTTCCTCCTCCTCCACCTCCTCCTCCTCCTCCTTCCTTCCTTTTCTATTCCTTCCAAATCTTTCTTTCCTCCTCCTCCTTTTCCTTCCTTCCTTCCTTCCTTCCTTCCTTTTCTGTTCCTCCCAAATCTCTCTTTCTTTCCTCCTCCTTCCTTCCTTCCTTCCTTCCTTCCTTCCTTCCTTCCTTCCTTCCTTCCTTCCTTCCTTCCTTCCTTCCTTCCTTCCTCCCTCCCTCTCTCCCTCCCTCCCTCTCTCTGTTTCTATCAGGGCATTAAGGCCTCCATCTCAACAGACTAGGGGGCTTCCCAAGAAAGAGGCAGGCAGGCAGGGAAGCCATCACTCCACTTGCTGTTGCCAAAGACGGTGACTTCCCTGTTCAACCTAACCTTGGTCCTCCCAACAGGTAGCAGAAGCCCACGGTTGCCTGTTTTAACAGCCCTGCCAGGATACCCAGTTTCTGAAAATGGAAGTTTACTTTTTTGCTCTTTGAGAATTAGGATTTTGTCCTCATCTGCAAATGTATGCAGACTTAATGTGCTCATTAATAACTTATTTGCCCAAAATGCCTGCAATTAATTAAGTAAGATTTCTTTAGCAGAATGACAATTTGAAAGGCAGGGGGAGGGAGGGAGAGAGAAAGAGAGGGAGGAGTAGAGAGAGATCGAGGGAGAGAGGGAGAGAGAGAGAGAGAGAGATTGAGGGAGAGAGAGAGGGAGGGATATATATATATATATATATATAACATAAACAAATATATATATATATATATATATATATATATATATATATATATATATATATATATATATATATAATATATATATATATATATCTCAAGGAAGAGGGAGGGAGGGAGAGAGAGAGAGAGAGAGAGGGAGGGAGGGAGGAGTAGAGAGAGAGAGAGGGAGAGAGAGAGAGAGAGAGAGAGAGGGAGGGAGAGAGAGAGGGAGGGAGGGAGGGATATATATAGTATAGTATCTATTTTCTTACTTCTTCGTAGGGTTTATGTGTGTTTTTCCTCTAGCCAGGTTTTCATTACGTAACCAAGGTTTTTCTGCAGCCCCAGCTCAGTAGAATCACATCCACTCGATTCTGGGCTTTTTTCCTTTCTAGCAGCCAGCAAGCTCTTCCTGCTAGGTGGGAGACCTATATAGATCTATTTCTAGCTCGTTTGCTTTCATCAGTAGGCCACACCCATATCTTATGTATCCTCCCTGTAAAGGTATAGTATCTATTTTCTTACTTCTTCGTAGGGTTTATGTGTGTTTTTCCTCTAGCCAGGTTTTCCTTCTCTCCCTCCCTCTCTTCTGTTTCTTCTTTCTTCCTTCCTGCTTTCCTTTGTCTCTTTCACTCTCTCTTTCTTTCTCCTCCCTCCCTCCCTCCTTCCCTTCTTCCCTCCCTCCCCCTCTCTCTTCTCTTTCCCCTTCCTTCCTTCCTGCTTTCCTTTCACTGTTCTCTTTGTCTCTCTTCTCTTACTCTCTCTCTTTCTCTTTCCTCCCTCCCTCCCTCCTGTTCTCCCTCTCCTTTCTTCCTTCTCTCCCTCCCTCACTTCATTTTCTCTTCCTCCCTTCCTTCTTCCCTCCCTCCCTCCCTTCCTTCCTCTCTCTTCTCTTTCCCCTTCCTTCCTTCCTGCTTTCTTTTCACTCTTCTCTTTGTTTCTCTTCTCTTTGTCTCTTTGTCTCTTTGTCTCTTTCTTTCTCCTTCCTCCCTCCCTCCCTCCCTTCTTCCCTCCCTCCCTCTTCTCTTTCCCCTTTCTTCCTTCCTGCTTTCCTTTCACTGTTCTCTTTGTCTCTCTTCTCTTTCTCTCTCTCTCTCTCTTTCTCCTCCCTCCCTCCCTCCTGTTCTCCATCTCCTTTCTTCCTTCTCTTCCTCCCTCCCTTCATTTTCCCTTCCTTCCTTCCTTCCTTCCTTCCTTCCTTCCTTCCTTTCCTTCCTCTCTCTTCTCTTTCCCCTTCCTTCCTTCCTGCTTTCCTTTCATTGTTCTCTTTGTCTCTCTTCTCTTTCTCTCTCTCTCTCTCTTTCTCCTCCCTCCCTCCCTCCTGTTCTCCATCTCCTTTCTTCCTTCTCTTCCTCCCTCCCTTCATTTTCCCTTCCTTCCTTCCTTCCTTCCTTCCTTCCTTCCTTCCTTCCTTCCTTCCTTCCTTCCTTCCTTCCTTTCCTTCCTCTCTCTTCTCTTTCCCCTTCCTTCCTTCCTGCTTTCCTTTCATTGTTCTCTTTGTCTCTCTTCTCCTCCTTCTCCTTCTTCTCCTCCCTTCCTCCCTTCCTTCCTCACACGAGAGCTCCTTCAATGTGTTTGAAATGCAAGTCAGAAAGAAGGAATGGATCATTGGACCTTCCGGGATCTCTGGCTGTGAAGGTGGCAGCTTCCCACTGGATCGTTAATTCCTCTTTCTTCCTACATGCCTCTTGCAAGACCCTTTCGCATTTTAATTAGCGATTTAGTGTTCTTTGTAATTGCTGATGGTGTGATTAGAAGTCCTTGGCTGTCCCTGCACAATAGTGGCCTTCTCTTCTCTTTTTAAAAGGTCCCACCTGTTCACCTGGCATTCACGGAAAGTATGGTCCAGATTGATGAGCAGGTGGTTTTTTAAAAATCCACCAATGAAAAGTGGTGGGTGCTGCTGGGGGGAGGGGCTAGGAGGGTTATTAAAAAGAGAAAGTTTTGAAACAACTAAAGGAGTAAGACAGGGCTGACCACTGTCTCCTCTGCTGTTCATTCTGTCCGTGGAGACATTAATGTCCCAAATTAGAGATAATTCGGAAATAAGGGGATTAAAAATTAAGTCACAAGAATGTAAGGTCCAAGCATGCGCAGATGATCTGGCATTTATTATTGAGGAACCTTTAGAATCTGGACCTATTTTACTACAAGATATAAACCAATTTGGCGCAGTAGCAGGATTTAAAACGAATAAAGACAAAACCAAAATATTGACTAAGAATTTAAACAACAGGCGGAATGAACAACTATTCTCTTATTCTGTACAGAGTCTCCTGCTTGAGCAGGGGGTTGGACTAGAAGACCTCCAAGGTCCCTCCAACTGTTATTATGTTATTCTCTTATTCTGCACAGGGTCTCCTGCTCGAGCAGAGGGTTGGACTAAAAGAGCTGAAGAAGCTTCTTGGATGAGAAGCGAAGCGTCTTCAAAGAAAAACCAGAAAGTCCAGTTGCCTCTTGAAAAAAGCAGCTTTGGGACCAGAAAGGAGTGGGGTTTGCAAAGAGGAGGAGGAGGAGGAGAAGAAGGAAGAGGAGGAGGAGAAGGAAGAGGAAGAGGAGGTGGTGAAGAAGGAAGAGGAGGAGAAGAAGAAAAAGGAGGAGGAGGAGAAGAAGAAGGAAGAGGAGGAGGAGAAGGAGAGGAAGAGGAGGAGGAGAAGAAGGAAGAGGAAGAGGAAGAGGAGAAGAAGGAAGAGGAGGAGAAGAAGAAGGAAGAGGAGGAGGAGGAGAAGAAGGAAGAGGAAGAGGAGGAGGAGAAGAAGGAAGAGGAAGAGGAGGAGGAGAAGAAGAAGGAAGAGGAGGAGGAGAAGGAGAGGAAGAGGAGGAGGAGAAGAAGGAAGAGGAAGAGGAAGAGGAGAAGAAGGAAGAGGAGGAGAAGAAGAAGGAAGAGGAGGAGGAGGAGAAGAAGGAAGAGGAAGAGGAGGAGGAGAAGAGGGAAGAGGACGAGAAGAAGAAGGAAGAGGAGGAGGAGAAGAAGGAAGAGGAAGAGGAGGAGGAGAAGAAGGAAGAGGATGAGAAGAAGAAGGAAGAGGAGGAGGAGAAGGAAGAGGAGGAAGAGGAGAAGAAGAAGGAAGAGGAGGAGAAGAAGAAGGAAGAAGATGAGAAGAAGGAAGAGGAGGTGTAGGAGGAGGATTTTAGAGTCCTTGGTGCTCTCTGAGCTTGGTGATTTTCCTGCAGACATATCATTGCCCAAACCATGTAACATACTTAGTGGTAACCTAGTTTATGTCATGGAAGGACTGTAAGAAAACCACCAAGCTCAGAGAGCACCAAGGACCCCTCAGTGTTAGTTAAGTTGTCCCACCTTCATTTATGGAACAGATGCACCGTTTATCTTTCTGAAAAAAAATCTCAATTTGAGAAGGCATCTGCTCTCATAAAGGCCATCTCATCTTGCAGTTTTGCGGTGGTCCTTGGCGATACCTGTTGAGTTTTCAAGAGGGTTTTGGGGAGGGTTGGCCTAATTATAACCCAGATACAGATAGTCCTCGACTTACAACAGTTCATTCAGTGACCAGTGGAACGGCACTGAAAAAAAGTGACTTACGACCCTTTTTTGCACAACCGTTGCATTATCTCCATGGTTACGTGATTGTACAATTTGGATTCTTGACAACTGACTCACAGGTATGACGGTCGCAGTGTCCCGGGTTTACGCGATCCTTTTTTGTGACCCTTCTGACAAGCACAGCCAATGGGGGAAGCGGGATTCACTTAACAATGGTGTTACTAACTTAACAACCGCAGCAATTCGCTGACCGGATATGGCAACAACGGTCGTAAAAATGGGACAAAACTCACTTCCCAAACGTCTCGCTTAATGACATAAATTTTGAGTTGTACGTCGAGGACTACCTGTAGCGTATGGAATCCCTCCCGACCTTCAACTGCGGGGCAAAAGCCACCCACTTAGAACCCCTTGGTTGTGTTGACACTCACTGCCTGTGCGTAAGCGCCGTAGGCTCCAAACTGTATGGCCATGGGGTTGAACATGCCCATCTGCCCCGCCATTTGCTGCATCCGGCGCATAGTGCGCTCTTTGTCCGTGTCGGCAAACTTGACCACCAGGCTGGACGATGCTCCCTGCAGGAAGGGAAAAAGAGAAAAGGAAGTGAGTCCAAAAAATAAGAAGTGCTAAACAGAACTATTTTGAAAACGCAAATAAACCGGGAAGGTGGCTAGCATATAAATTGAAAAAAGAAAGGGAATCAGGAAGTGAGTCCGGGTAGGAAGTAAAAAAAGAGAAGCCATTCCAAATATGTCACCTTTGAAAAGTATAGACTGTGCGGAGATGGATAAATTGAAGAAAGAAATAAAAGAAAAAGATGGAACGGAATATTACTTCATATGGAATAAATCTGTTGTGACCCAGGTCCGAGTAGGTAATATCAGACGCAATCAGTTCGAAAACAAACAGACTTTATTAGAACAGCTGAGAATTAACTCATTCTCAGCGTAGTCCAAACTAATTCAAAACAAATTCTTCATAACACAAATTCTTCAGCCTTATCACCAGCCTTGGTCTAATTGGGCAACCTGCCAAAGGCTTTTCTTGGCAAAAGTTCAGGAGCAGAAGACGCCGACAAGAAATAAATACAGCAAGACAAGAAAGAAATCTATCAACGTTGTTTTCCAACAAAGAGCCCAAGAGCTGTTGCTGGTCTTTTAAGCCTTATGGGAGGGCCAATCATCTCCTGGCCTTACTCCCAAGTCGTCCTTTTTGCTTTAGCTGCTCTTGCGTTCTGGCAGCTCTTCTCATACGTGCACTAGGAACAGGCTCCTCTGTTCCTCTGCCTCTCTGCTGTCAGCCTTTGGAGGCTCCAGAGTCTGCACATCACTCCCTGATGGCCCTGGCCCCATCTCTGCCTCCGATGCAGAGCCCTCATCCTGGCCTTCCCCAGCCTCCAGGACTGGCCCATTTTCCTCCCCAGCCTCCTCACTGTCCGACTCCGCTGCCAGCTCTGCAGGCTGCTGGCGGACCACAACAAAATCAGTGGTGGGTTTCAAATTTTTTTAATACCGGTTCTGTGGGTGTCGCTTGGCATGTCTTGGTGGGTGTGGCAGGGGACGGATTCTGTAAAATCTCCATTTCCATCCCACTCCAGGGGAAGGATACTGTAAAATCCCCATTCCTCTCCACTCCAGGGGAAGGTTACTTCAAAATCCCCATTTCCTCCCGATCAGCTGGGACTTGGGAGGCAGACAATAGAGGGGGGCGGGTCAGAATTTCCCCTATCGGTTCTCTGAACTACTCAAAATTTCCGCTACCGGTTCTCCAGAACTGGCCAGAACCTGCTGAAACCCACCTCTGGAATAAATGGTACTAATGGTTAGAGGACAGGAATAATAAGCAAGAAAATACATAATAGAGATGATCTAGAAATTAGGAAGCATCAATAAAATGATATCAAATATATAAGATATGTAAAGTAATATATAGTTACGATAGTATGTACTATATAATAAGTAAGGAGTAGTATATATAATATATAAGGAATAAGGGAACCACAAAAATAAACATATGAATATGTAGGGGGGGGACATAAACTGTGGATATACACCGATACAGGACTGTTGTAAAATGGAAATTTTTCTTTTCTTTTTGTTTTTAAAGAAAATAATAATAATAAATATTTTTAAAAAAGAGAAAAGTGTGGATTCAATTGGAATAGAGCATTATTTAACATGGGACTTATTGTACAAATGGTTAGATAACAGGTGCAGAGATTAGTAACTTAAAACAAAAGAAGATTAACAAATATATATATGTTTTCTGAGGTTTTCACGGGTGTTTGTATGTAGGTCTTTGGTTATTCGGGTTTTCTCCCGCGTAAAATTGGAGGTTTCTTGGCAACGTTTCGACGAAGTCTCATTCGTCATCTTCAGGCTGGTGTCTTCGGCTTCGTGCGATCACACACATTGCTCCTAGAAGCACGAAGCCGAAGACACCAGCCTGAAGATGACGAATGAGACTTTGTCGAAACGTTGCCAAGACACTTCCAATTTTACGCGGGAGAAAACCCGAATAACCAAAGACCTACATATATGTGTGTGTGTGTGTGTGTGTGTGTGTGTGTGTGTGTGTGTGTGTTTCTTTTAGCCAGGTTTCTTCTATGTAAAAGTCCAATTACCTCTTGAAAAAAGCTTCTTTGGGACATTGCTTCTTGCCTTTCCCTTAGGGCAGGGGTGTCAAACTTGCGGCCCGAGGGCCGGATCCATCACGTGCTGGCTGCGCCCCCACCCGGTTTAGCAAAGTCCTGATACATCATGTGACGCCACCATGACGCCACGAGTTTGACACCCCCTGCCTTAGGGGTTTTGAAGACCAGGTTGGCCCCCCTCTTGTCAGGGTTCCAATTAATACCCTAGAAGTTCCTCAAAGTTCCATTTTATTAGAGATGTCATATTGGCACATCTGGGAAAACCCGAATCTGAAAGCTTCCAATTCAGTTCAAATCTTTATTGTCAGCGCACAACCTATATGCAATGAGATTGGTTGAGCTCCCTCAGTGCATTCCCCCCCCCCCCAGTGGTGAAATCTAAAATTTGTTACTACCGGTTCTGTGGGCGTGGCTTGGTGCAGGGGGGGTAATGTGACTGGGTGGGCGTGGCCATTTTTAAAAAAACTTTTAAAACCATTTTTTCTACAACCTCTTCGGTGAAAAGGTTGTAAAAAAAATGCTTTCAAAAGGCTCTGACGATCCCAGCTAAGTTGCCAAATTGGCAGATACTTTTTTTCTTTTAAATGCCTCTGACGATCCAAGCAGAGTTGCCTGATCGTTAGAGGCATTTAAAAGAAAAAAAGTCTCTGCCGATGAGGCAACTCAGCTTGGATCGTCAGAGGCATTTAAAAGAAAAAAAAAGGGGTTTTTTTCTTTTAAAAGCCTTTGATGATCCCAGCTGAGCCACACGATCATCAGAGGCTTTTTTTTTTTTTTATTTTAAAAGCATTTTTTTGGCCGAAGAGGTTGTAGAAAAAATGCTTTTAAGAGTAAAAAAAAAAGCCTCTGATGATTTTGCGGCTCAGCTGGGCATGGGGGGTGGGGGTGGGGGGCAGGGAATTTTGTTACGGGAGCTGCATGGCGCTCTCTCATAACACCTCTCCTGCGTGAGCTGCACTGGCTTCCAGTGGTCTTCTGGGTGCGCTTCACTGAACCACCCACCGCCATCGCTACCGGATCGGGCAATCCGGTCCGAACCGGGAGCATTTCACCCTTGATTTCCCCCCCCCATAATATAACTCACAGTGAAGACAGAAATCCTAACCCAATAAACCATATTAACAAAACATTCAGTCCTATTGCACCAGTGTGAACATGTTACACATTGCGCCGGCCCTGCTGTCCATCATACTGCCTAGTTATGATGTTACTTCTCATTCAGGAGTCTGACAGTCCACGGATAAAGACTGTTCTTCAGCCTGTTTGTGCAGCTGGCTATGCTTCTATATCTCCTTCCCGATGGTAGGAGGGTAAAGAAGTGGTGACCAGGGTGAGAGTCATCCCTGAGGATTTTCCTCACTCTTCTAAGGCAGCAAACCCTAGCAATCTTCCAGGTTTTCCCCACCCAAAAGGAAGTCCAAGTCCCTGTTGTGGCTCTGTTACCTGAGCCTGTGCAGGAGAGGACTCCGAGAGTGAAGGGGAGGAGTTGGCAAGGCCTCCCTCTCCAGGACCCTCCTCTCTGGCAATGCCTTCAGGGTCTGCCGAAGGCCAAGAGATAGGGCCGGGGCCAAGTGCGTCCACGCAGCCACAGATGGACAGTGATGAGGGTAATGAGTCTTGGCTGGACCCACGCCAGCGTCGCAGAGATAAGCGCGCACAACAGAAGAAAAGGCGTGCCCGAGATTAGGCTGAGTCCCTGGACCACACCCCACAAGGTATAAAAGGGAGCATGGTGGCCGAACAAAGCTGAAAGCTTCCACGCCATTCTGCATTGCCGGACTTTTGCTTTAAGACTTTGCTGGAGTATCTCTGGACTTGATTAATTCCGTAATTATTGAGCTGCTTTCCTTTGATGTATTAGAAGTGGGGAGAAGTTATCTCTCCTTTTTGTAAATAATAAACTCTTGGCAGGCAGCCACTAGGTTGTTGCCAAGTTCCGTTATCATAAGGAAAAGGATTTTGCCGGCTGGTTTGGTCTTTAACTCCTGAACGTCTGTTGGTGTGTGTGCGTAGGGTTGGGGACAGAACAGTCCCTGCCCCATCACCCACATGTCCATCACATGGTTCAATCAATGCACCGTCCCAATTGGAGATGCCTCCCAGCCACGCCACTCCAGGTGCAGGGCAGGATGTCCTTGACTCTCTGAGAAGGGAATGTTATTACGACTCTATATCTCCCCTGCTCCATACAATTTCCCCTCCCAGTTCCCCACAGCACTAAATGTGGCAGCCCTGAAGATCCAAAGTAAAAGATAGACTTTACTCTTCTCTGTGACAGCCCCTCAGATATTGGAAGCTATCAAGTCATCCTGTTCTGCCCCAGCTACGGACCTCAAAGAATGCAGCACACACAAACTCTATACAAAGCTTATTTTACTCAAATAACCTAGTCTTTATCATTCAAAGACTGTTAATGAACTGTCTTAACAGCCTACCAGAATTCTAAGATAAGGTAATCACAATCTTACGAAGGTTGGCAGAAAGCCCAGAAGCAATTTGCAGAGAATCCGGACGCGAAGGAGAGTGAACTAAAGTTGTTCCCTGCAAATTGCTTCAGTCGGTGTTCCTCCTTAAATAGGCTAAGGGAGTGGCCAATTAGCCCCAAGCCTTACTCTCGAGGAGACCTCCTCCTGAGGAGCCACTCCTGCCTTTTGGCAGCTCTGCACGCCCGTGCATCGAGAAGAGGCTCCTCCTCTTCCTCCTCTTCACTTAAAGGAGCTTCTGGAGGTTCTGAAGGCCCTGGCTGAATCCCCACCTCTGGCATCACGTCTTCTCCAGCCTCCTCATTGTCTGACTCGAGTGCCAGCTGCACAGGCTGCTGGCACAGCACCACACCAGCCTCCTCGTTGGCAGAATCAGCTACAATCTGCACAGGCCGCGTACGGGCCACAACACATCCCTAATCCTTCTCGTTGTTAGACTACTAGAGGTACCCAATTCCTGCAACCGTTCTTCGTCCGTTTTATCTTCCAGTCCTCTAATCATCTTTGTTGCTCTCCTCTGCCCGCTTTCTACAGTTCTCAATATCTTTTTCTTGTAACGTGGTGACCAAAACTGGATGCAGTAGTCCAAGTGTGGCCTCAATATTAATTTTAATAATATTCATAATAGCCCTTGAGGCTCGATCGGTGGATAAAAAGGCCAAATCCAATCTAAAAATCTGACTCATTGCATGACAGCAATTATGACGGTGATTCAGGGCACGTGAAAAGAAAGAATCGAGAGGTGAGCCATTTTTTTCTCCAACCTTGTACAACTCCACAATCTTTTTCTGTCCTCCTTACTGCATTAAAGCAAGTTAGACGCCTGTTAAATCTTATTTTCATTAAGTCCTGAAGCAGGAAGAATTCTCCGGAGGACCACAAGTCCTTCTCACAAGGAAAAGCAGAAATTCTGCCTAAGTCTCATTTTGTCCAAGGAATATTGGCTCCTAGCTCCAATGATGGGCAACTTTAACGATGGCTGTAAGGGATCTCCCCTTCCTCAATGAGGTCTAGAATATTGCTGGGGCTGCAGTGAAGGATTTTTGGGGGGTAGGGGGTGGGGGTTTAATCCGGCAGACTTGCCTTCTGGATATTTGGTTTGATTCCATTCAGGGCTCACAGAAGTTGGAATTTCCAACAATTCTTATGCGTTGTGTCCCACCGAGGCCCATTTGTGTAACCTACTCAATTTTTCATCCGTTTCCAAATTTTTTTCTCACATCTCTTCTCTTGCCTGAAAGCTTTAACCCATCATTAGAGATTTAGTGGCTTGGTTCAACATCCAAAACTCTAAATCCAAGTTAACAAAACATCCTGCTCCAACGAATGTACTACAGTTATGGCTTAAAGCAGGGGTCTCCAACAGGGGTGGGTTCTAATTTTTTTTACTACTGGTTCTGTGGTCGCGGCTTATTTTGTGGGTGTGGCTTGGAGGTCATGTGACTAGGTGGGCGTGGCTAGCTGGCCAGAGTCATTTCTGGAAGGTCCTCGCACTTACGACCAGTCCTCGCACTTACGACCCAACTCCTTTGTTTGCTTTTAACACTGATCAGCTGTAGGGCGGCCCTTTGAAGCCCCCCGGCAAGAGATAAAACAGTTTTTTTCCCTCCAGTCATCAGCTGGGACTCAGGAGGCAGCGATAGATTGGGGGTGGGACCAAATAAAAGGTAAGAATAACGTGGGTGGGAGGGCGGGGGGGGAGAACCGGTTCGGTGATGTCATATCATCACCGCTACCGGCTCGGCCGAACCGGACCGAACCGGGAGGAACCCACCACTGGTCTCCAACCTTGGCAACTTCAGGACTTGTGGACTTCAACTCCCAGAATTCCTCAGCCAGCGCTGGCTGAGGAATTCTGGGAGTTGAAGTCCACAAATCGTAAAGTTGCCAAGGTTGGAGACCCCTGGCTTAAAGGGCTGGCCTTGTTTAGGAAAAGTGTTAAAATAATGGATACTTACAACGTTCTGATGCACAAACTTTAGAAGAGAATATCTGTAGCTCAGGGTTGAACTGTGGGATCCTTGGTGCTCTCTGAGCTTGGTAGGGTTTTTTGTTTTTTTTTGCAGATGTTTCATGACCCAACTAGGTAGCATCATCAGAGTGAGGAGGGAGTGGGGTTTATGGAGAGGGGGGGGAGGAGGAGGAGGAGGAGGAGGAGGAGGAAGAGGAGGACTGTAGAGGCTTTGGTGCTCTCTGAGCTTGGTGGTTTTCCTGCAGACGTTTCATGACCCAACTAGATAACATCATCAGTGCTAGAAGGGAGTAGGGTTTGCGCTCTGTTGTTGGGTGGTTACTATCTCAGTCAAGAACAGCCCAATCAAGGAATTACCAAGAACATTCACATCAATACTGACAGATCAAGCCACTAGTATATGAGTAGAAAGCAACCCCCCCCCTTCTAGTGCTGATCATGTTGCCTAGTTGGGTCATGAAACGTCTGCAAGAAAACAGCCAAGTTCAGAGAGCACCAAGAACCCAAGTCCTCCTCCTCCTCTCCATAAATCCCACACTCACTAGCATTGAGGATGTTACCTAGTTGCGTCAAGAAACGTCTGCAAGAAAACAACCAAGGTCAGGGAGCACCAAAGAACTCACAGTCCTCCTCCTCCTCTCCGCAAACCCCACTGCCTGCTAGCACTGATGATGTTACCTAGTTGGGTCATGAAACATCTGCAAGAAAACAACCAAGCTTAGAGAGCCCCAAGGACCTACAGTTTCCAAACTTGGCTTGTCAGTCAAGGCGTTTAAGAAGATATCGGACAGCCATTTGTCCAGAGTGGACTAGGGTCTCCTGCTGGAGCAGGGGGATGGACTAGAAGACCTCCAAGGTCCCTTCCAACTCTTGTTATTTTCTTAATTAATGACGGAATGGCTTGCCTTCAGAAGTCATGGCTGCTCCATCACTGAAGGCTTTTGGAAAGAGATTGGACAACCATTTGTTTTAACAAAGAGATTGGACAACCAGAATGGTATAGAGTCTCCTGCTGGAGCAAGGGGTTAGACTAGAAGACCTCCAAGGTCCCTTCCAATTGTGTGATGATTCTGTTATTCATCAGGCAATCTACGCTGAACGAGACAGGAGCTGTCTCAACGATGCTCGAAACTTCTGAAAAAGCGAAGCCATCCAAATCCTCATCCTGTGACCTCTGCTAGTGAGCTCCCTCTGAGCATCCTTGGTCCTTTTTCGATTTCAGAAATGGGTTTTAAAAAATCCCTTGTACAAGGAAGGCGTACAACTGCCTTTTGTGTTGATGCCGAAGCCCACCGTCCCTCTCTAAGGCCTGCCGTGAGACGGGGGGGGGGAACCTGTGAGTAGCAGCCAATCTCCCGTATTATATGCGGAGAACATCGCTTTCCAGATCCTCCAGCTTGAGAAGGTGAAGGATTAACATGCCCGGGAAGTGAATTTCCAAGGAGTTTCACAATGAGAACCACGTCTCCTGGATTAAAAAAACATTGTTCTGGGAGGAAGTGGTTGTTCGCGGAAGACAAGCTCTCCCTGCCTCCTCGGTTTGACCTGTCACTCTTTCCCTCTCCAATAAATCCGTAAAGCTCTTGAACGATGCGGCAAGGGACAAGAGGGGAAACAAAAGGAAGGAAGGAAGGAGGAATGAATGCGCCGATCTTCAGGGAGACCCAGCGCGAGGCAGAAGTTGTTAGCACCGCCAAGCTCAGGAGGGAGAAAATTCTGATTTCTAATCTCTCTTTATCAAGGACTTTGATTCATACAGGGACGTTGTCTCACTGCCATCTCTCTCTCTCTCTCCTCTCTCTTTCTTGTTTTCTCAATTTCTCTCTTTCCCTCTCGTTCTCTCTCTCTCCCTCCCTTCCTTTTCTTTCTCTTTCCTTCTCTCTCCCATTCTCTCTTTTGCTTTCTCTCTCTCTCTCTCTCTCTCTTTCTTTCTTTCTTTTTTTCTTTCTTTCTCTCTCTCTCTCTCTCTCTTTTTCTCTTCCTTTCTTGTTCTCTCTTTCTCATTCTCTCATTCGTCTCTCATTCTCTCTCTGCCTCTCTTTCTTTCTCTCTTTTTCCTTCTCTCAATTTCTATATATCAGTCTCTCAGTCTCTTTTTCTGTTGCTTTTTTCCCTGTTTCTCTCTCCCCTTCTCTATCTCTCCCTTTCTTGTTCTCTTCCTTTCTCTTTCTTTCCCCATTTCTTATTCTCTCTCTCATTCTCTCATTTCTCTCTTCCTTGTTCTCTCTCTCTGCCTCTTTCTCTCCTTCTCTCAATTTCTATATATCATTCTCAGTCTCTCAGTCTCTTTTTCTGTTTTTGTTTCTCTTTCCCTTCTCTTTCTCTTTCTCTCCCTTTTTTGTTCTCTTCCTTTCTTTCTTTCTTTCCCTTTTCTTATTTTCTCTCTCATTCTCTCATTTCTCTCTTCCTTGTTCTTTCTCTCTGCCTCTTTCTCTCCTCTCTCTTTCTCCTTCTCTCAATTTCTATATCTCACTCTCATTCTCTCATTCTCCTTTTCTGTTTCTGTTTCTGTCTTTTTTTCCTTCCCTTCTCTTTCTCTTCCTTCCTTTCTCTCTCCTTTTCTCTTTCTCTTTCTTTCTTGTTCTCTCCCTTCGTTGTTCTCTCTTTTGTGTTTTCTCTCTTTCTTGTTCTTTCTCTCCCTTTCTCTCTCTCTTTCTTTCCCTCTCTCATTCTTTCTCTTTCTCTTTCTCTTTCTTCCTTGTCCTCTGTCCTCCCTCCCTCCCCTCTCTCTCTCCCTCTTGTCTGTTGTACACCTCCCAATCATTGATCTTTCCCCCAAACAGTGCTCTTAATTACACTTCATTGACAAATGAATATTTCTAAGGCATACATTTCCTAGCAATTATCGCCAGACCAGTCCTTAATTACGGTAGATCTCGAGATCCAGTTAATTAATCCTGGGCCGAGACCTCATTTGATCATGGGGATCTCAAACTCTGAACGATTTGCAAACGTGCTGCAAATCCAAGCCATCTGCTGCGCCCCAGAAAGATGGAAAGGAAGGGGAGGATAATATTGATAATAATAAAATGCAATTTTCTTGAGATGGCGGGAGGCAGAATACGTATACAGGGGAAGGAAACAGCCCAGCTTGCGGGGTGCACAACTTGGTGGCAAGAAGAGGTGGGTTCTAAATATTTTTACTACCGGTTCTGTGGGCGTGGCTCATTTTGTGGGCATGGCTTGATGGTCATGTGACTGGGTGGGCGTGGCCAACTCAATGTCACTCACGTCAAGGGGTGCATCGCCTGGCCCCTCCCCTCCCAGCCATTCCTTGTCACACCCAGCCTCAACATATCTATAGTTCTGTAAAAATGTTGTTCACCTTTTTTCAGCTTTATTATCTACGTACTATAGATATACTTTCATGGACCACTGAAAGGAGGAAATGGCTCACATGCTTTGCCCAAGAGTGTGATAGAAAGGTCACAAAACAGGCTTTTGAGGGGCTGCCAGAAAGAAGGGGGGGCAATGTATTTTCCAAAGCAGCAGAAGGCAAAACAAGAAGCAATGGATGAAAACTGAACAAAGAGAGAAGCAACCTAAAACTAAGGAGAAACTTCCTGACAGTGTGAACCAATATAGGTGCAGAAATATTTCAGTCATAATTTCACTTATATAATAGCCATTCGTGTAATACAACCTGCCTATTGTTCAAAACAGTTGCTAGTATGATGGCTGATGTTTGACAGCAAGCCTACAAGGCAAAGATCACAAGAGTGCTTCTTTCTCTGTATGTCTACAAAACATCACATACCAGGAATAGCATATTAAGATGGACTTGGCAAGGAACAATAGGCCAGCTGGAGATCTGAAATGAGCCATTTGCAAGAAGGTAGGATCAGAGGGTCAGGGAGAGGAGTACAGTGTTTCCTTGGAGGTAAAAGACACTCTATTTCACTGTTTTTCTCCTGAGGCACCACCTGGAGACAGGTATCAAATGGAGCCTACAGTGGGGTCCTTGGTGCTCTCTGAGCTTGGCTGTTTTCTCGCAGACCAAAATAAGTAACACCATCAGTGCAAGGAGGGAATGGGGTTTCTTCTCTGTTTATACTGTATGTGGCTTGCTTTTTGTTAGTGGGGGTGTTGTTTTTTCCTGTTGTTTACAAGGGCAAACTACTTGTATATAAACAGGAAGTAAAAAAACACTTCCTTCTGAAGATGTTACCCAGATGGGTAATGAAACATCTGTTAGAAAACAAGCAAGCTCAGAGAGCACCAAGGACCCCACAGTTCTCCTCCTCCTCCTCCTCCCCCCCCCTCCTCCTCCTCTTCCTCCTCCTCCTCCTCCTGTTCTCTCCCATTCACCTTCTCCTCCACTCCACAAACCCCATCCCCTTCTAACACTGATTATATTAACTAGTTGGGTCATAAAACATCTCCAAGAAAACAACCAAGCTCACAAAGTACAATGGATACCTCAATCGTCATTGTCCTCCTCCTCCTCCTCCTCCTCCTCCTCCTCCTCCTCCTCCTCCAGTCCTCTCCTATTAGTTCTCTCCCATTCACCTTCTTCTCCACTCCACAAAGCCCATCCGCTTCTAACACTGATTATATTCCTTCCAACTCTGTTATTGTATTGTATTGTATTGTATTGTATTGTATTGTATTGTATTGTATTGTATTGTATTGTATTGTATTGTATTGTATTCTATTCTATTCTATTCTATTCTATTCTATTCTATTCTATTCTATTCTATTCTATTCTATTCTATTCTGGCTTAGGTCATGGCTTAGGTCCGGGGTACTTGCAGGACCATCTCCTACCTGCCTCCCACCGTCCTGTCCACTCACACAGGGCTGCCCTCCTCAGGGTACCATCGACCAGACAATGTCGGCTGGCGACGTCCAGGGGCAGAGCGTTCTCTGTGGGCGCTCCTGCCCTCTGGAATGAGTTACCCACCGAGCTCCAGGTGGCACCTGATCTCCGCTCCTTCCGTCGAGGCCTAAAGACTTGGCTATTTCAACAAATGGGCTGATTCTGATTCTTGGGTTTTATTATTTATTTGTCTTTGTTTTAAATTGGTTTAAATTAGGATTTTCTTTTATTATTGTATGTTTTTTAATTTGTGTTCACCGCCCTGAGTCCTTTGGGAGAAGGGCAGCATATAAATATTTGTAAATAAATAAATATTCTCTTCTCTTCTCTTCTCTTCTCTTCTCTTCTCTTCTCTTCTCTTCTCTTCTCTTCTCTTCTCTTCTCTTCTCTTCTCTTCTCTTCTCTTCTCTTCTCTTCTATTCTCTTCTATTTTATTCTATTCTCATCAAACTAGACATACCCAATTCCTATAACTTTTCTTCATATGTTGTAATCTCCAGTCACCCAGTCATCTTAGTTGCTCTTCTCTGCACTCTTTCCAGAGTCTCAACCTCTTTTTTAAATATCTCGATGAGCAAAATTGGATGCAGTATTCCAAGCGTGGCCTTACCAAGGCATTATAAAGCTGTATTAATACTTCACGTGATCTTGATTATTATCCCTCTGTTGAGGCAGCCTAGAATTGCGTTGCTTTGAGTTGACTTTGTAATTGACCAATCGGGACATTTATCCACCCCAAATGGCTCCCATGTTGGCTAACATAACCTACTTTTCTGCCGCCGGTAATCTATTCTTCCTCTTTTGTCAATGGAGCTTGACACGCTCGAATCGGCTACGGGAGAGGGAGGATTAAAAATGGAGGGGAAAATTGAGCTGCATTCTGCTCACTTTATAATCCCTAATGAGAGACCTCGGTGGGGAAAAAAAGAAAAAAAAAACTAATTTCCCAGCCTGTCTTGAAGTGTGAAATAAAGTTCCTCTTGAAAATGAGAGTTTGACAGGCCAGTGGCAAAATTTGATATTCACAGCAAAATAAAATATCCATCCATTGATATTTCATTAACAGCCAGGCAAACAAATCTGTCGCTCTCTCCATTTCTAGCAGAGCTGGCTGGGGCTCGGTTCAATCCTGGAGTTGCAGACAAAGACTAAGGTTTGCATCCCGATAAAAGACGCACAAAGAGGCTGGAGGTCCATCTTGGTCCTTTTAAGACAGTGTCTTCTTAACCTTGACAAGTGGAAGATGAGTAGAAGTCAACTGCCAGAATTGCCACGGCTGGCTAGAGAATTCTGGGAATTGGATCTTCATTCTGGGAGTTGATACCTTCCTGCTATTTCTCAAGTTCCACAGACTATGGTTCTAACAGAAGAACCAAAGTCTATAGAACTTGAGAAATATTTGTAGCTCAGGTTTGAACTGTGGGGTCCTTGGTGCTCTCTGAGCTTGGTCTTTTTCTTGCAGATGTTTCATTACCCAGCTAGGTAATATCATCAGTACTAGAGTGCTAGAATGAAGTGGGGTTTATAGACAGGAGGAGGAGGAGGAGGAGGAGGAGGAGGAGGAGGAGGGGGAGGAGGGGGAGGAGGAGGAGGGCAATGACTGTGAGGTCCTTGGTGCTCTCTGAGCTTGATGGTTTTCTTGCAGATGTTTCATGACCCAACTAGGTAACATCATCAGTGTTAGAAGGGAGGAGGGTTTCCATGGAGGAGGGGGGAGGGGGGAGGAGGAGGAGGAGGGGAAGGAGGCAATTGTGGGGTCCTTGGTCCTCTCTGAACTTGGTGGTTTTCTTGCAGATGTTTCATGACCCAACTAGGTAGCATGGTCAAGCTAGAAGCTCTCTGAGTTTGGCTGTTTTCTTGCAAATGTTTAATCACCAAACAAGGTAACACCCTCAATGTTAGAAGGGAGGAGTATGTATGTATTTATTTATTTATTTATTTATTTATTTATTTATTTATTTATTTATTTATTTATTTATTTATTTATTTATTCATTCATTCATTCATTCATTCATTCATTCATTCATTCATTCATTCATTCATTCAACTTATATGCTGCCTTTCTCCGAAGACTCAAGGCGGCTTACAGTGCATTTAAAACCATATATAAAACATTTAAAAATTAAAAACATTAAAAACAATTAAAACCCATTCACACCATTCATGGCCGGATCTCGCCAAATCGCAAGAGCGAGATCAATGGCCCCAGGCCTGCCGGAAGAGCCAGATTCTTCACCGCTTTCCGGAAGGCCAGTAGGGTGGGGATGGTCTGGATCTCAGGAGATAACTGGTTCCAGAGAGCCGGGGCAGCCACAGAGAAGGCCCTCCCCCGCGGGCCCGCCAGCCGGCATTGTTTAGCTGACGGGACCCGGAGGAGACCAACTCTGTGGGATCTTACCGGTCGCTGGGAGCTATGCAGCAGAAGGCGGTCTCGAAGATACCTTGGTCCTGAGCCATGTAGGGCTTTAAAGGTAATAACCAACACCTTGAATTGTGACCAGAGACGAATAGGGAGCCAGTGCAGCTCGCACTGTGTTTGCAGTGTTTGCAGGGAGGAGGAGGAGAGAGGAAGAGGAGGAGGAGGAGGAATGTGGGGTCCTTGGTGATCTCTGAGCTTCGTGGTTTTCTTGCAGATGTTTCATGACCCAACTAGGTAGCATGGTCAAGCTAGAAGCTCTCTGAGCTTGGCTGTTTTCTTACAAATGTTTAATCACCAAACAAGGTAACACCCTCAATGTTAGAAGGGAGGAGTGTTAGGAGGAGGAGGAGGAGGAGGAGGAGGAGGAGGAGGAGGAGGAGGAGGAGGACTGTGGGTTCCTTGGTGCTCTCGGAGGTTGATGGTTTTCTTACATTTCATTACCAAGTTGGGTAACATCTTCAGTGTTAGAAGGAAGTGGGGGTTTTCTTCCTCTTTATATATAAATAGCTTGCCCTTATAAACAACCAAAAACCCCAACACTCTCACTAACACCGAGCAAGACAGTTGTATATAAACAGAGAACAAACTAATCAAAGAGAAAAGCAACGTAGAACCAAGGAGGAATTTCCTAACAGTGAGGACAATTAACTCGTGGAAGAGCTGGCCTCCAGAAGTTGTGGGTGGCTCCATCACAGGAGGTTTTGAAGAAGAGATCCATTTGTCTGGTATGGTAGAGGGTTTCCTGCTTGGGCAGGAGGTTGGACTAGAAGATCTCTAAGGTCCCTTCCAAATCTGTTATGCTATTAGTCTGAATGAAGACAATACAAGAGCTAAGCCAGCTAATACAGGAGTTGGGTTAAAGGCTTTTATCATGCAGTCCAAGAAAGGCTGAAAATTGACAGCAGGTGTGGAGATGTAAGCCAGGTGAGTGAGCATCTCTCCCATTTCACTTGTTCTGCGTTGTGTAAGTGTGTGTCTTCCAAATTGACGGAAGGCAGAGATAACACACTCTCTCCATCCAGCAGTTCCCCTGCCTGATGCGCTGCAGATGGGTTGGGAACCACACAAGGCCCCTTCAGGACTCCCCGTGTTTGACAAACTGTAACCAGGTGTATGCCTACAATGAAACAGCTGTCCCCAACCTGCTGTGGTCCAGATGTGATGGGACAACAATTCTCCAAAAGCTAGGAGTGCTGGGAGTTTGCAGATCAGCACACCTGGGTAGGGTTCATCTAGGGGGGGAAGAACAGTTCCACCCAGGGCCGGCGGAATTAATTTTGCAAACCGTAATGAGCAGAGCGCCAGATGTTCGGGCCCTTTCCAAGCTTCTGAAAAGGCCTGCCAGATGCTTAACTTATTTATTTTTTTAACCTTTTTTTAGTGATGCTAAATCCTGCAAAATATTATCCCCTCGTTTGAAGAAATCAGATCTTGGTGGAAATGCCTGTTATGTTCTCCCTAATACCTTTCTGTTGGAAACTGATCTAATTAATAATCAGGATCGCACGAAGTGGAGGCTAAAACATACCATGAATGGCTGCAGGAACTGGACTAGTCTAGTGAAGAGAAGGACCAGGGGGGACCTGATAGCAGTCTTCCAATATTTGAGGGGTTGCCACAAAGAGGAGGGGGTCAAGCTATTTTCCAAGGTCAGACAAGGAATAATGGATGGAAACTGAACAAGGAGAGATTCAACCTGGAAATAAGGAGAAATTTTCTGACAGTTGAGAACCATCAACCCATGGAACAGAAGTTGCCTTCGGAAGTTGTGGGAGCTTCATCACTCATCAGAAGAGACTGGACTGCCATCTGTCAGAAATGGTGTAGGATCTCCTTGGGTGGGGGTTGGACTAGATGACCTACAAGGTCCCTTCGAACACTTTTCATCTGCATATATACCACTTTATAATGCCTTGGTAAGACCATGCTTGGAATATTGCACCCAGTTTTGGTCGCCACGATATTTTTTTTTTTAAAAAAAGAGACTCTGAAAAGAGTGGTAGCTTTTAAAAAGAGATTGGACAACCACTTGTCTGAAATTTACTTATTTATTTTATTTATTGTTTAAATTTGTATACCGCCCTTCTCCCGAAGGACTCAGGGCGGTGAACAGCCAAAATTAAAATACATACAATATAAAATTTAAAATAATTTAAAACAGAATTAAATTGAATTGGCTTCCCAAAAATTAAAACCTACATTACCCTTAAAATAACCCACTGATAGAAGGTTTCATGCTTGAGCAGGGGGTTGGACTAGAAGACCTCCAAGGTCCCTTCCAGCTCTATTATTTTGTTATTCTGTCTGGGCCATTAAAAGAACACGAGCGTCTCCTTTTATCTCTGGTGAAGCTGTGAGATCTGTTGCTGGTGATCTGCCACTTATCCCATTTGGAGGAAAATAGATTTTGCAATGGCAAAGGAAGACACGGGAGAAAACGAGAGAGGAGGAGGCTGGGAGAGGCGTGAAATAAGAAAAGAGAGAGAGAGAGAGAGACAGAGAGAGAGAAAGGGAGAACAAAATGCCTCCAATGTCCCCGTGGGCCTCTTAGCTGTCCTACAGATGCCTGCACAATTCCTGGGATGTGACTAGAGAGAGCAAGTAGTTCCAACGAGGTCTCTGTGCCCCCAAAGGCCACCTCTGAAGCTGGGGATGATTCATTCGCCTTGTCAAGAGCTTGGCCTGCCGAGTTTTCTATTCTGGGGCCTGGGAACATCTGATTTATTAGTTCATTTATGGAACAATAAGGAGAAGGGGAGAGGAAGAAGAGAGGAAGTTGAGCTGAGGATTAGCAAATACCACACAAATACACCCCCGCGCACCCACGCACAGAGGACAGGAGTTAAAAATAATGTCTTGGATGATACAGGATAATTAGTCTTTTGGACAACAGGAATGGAAGGAAGAGCTGATGAGTGGAGGGTCAAAAAAATAGGAACGGAGGAAGGGAGGGAGGGAGGGAGGGAGGAAGGGGAGAGAGAAGGAGAAAGGGAAAGGGAAAGAGAAAAAGAGGAAAGGAAAACGAGAGAGAAGGAGAAAAGGAAAGGGAAAGAAAAAGTGAAAGAAAAAGGTTATGGAACAAAAAGCAGAGGAAGGAAGGAAAGAAGGAAGGAAGGGGAAAAGGAAAGCAGAAAAGGATGAAAGGAAAACGAAAGAGAAAGAAGGAGAAAAGGAAAGGGAAAGAAAAAGTGAAAGGAAAAAGGTTATGGAACAGAAAGCAGAGGAAAGAAGGAAGGAAGGAAGGAAGGAAGGAAGGAAGGAAGGAAGGAAGGAAGGAAGGAAGGAAGGAAGGAAGGAAGAGGCAAAGGAACAGAAAAGGGTAAAAGGAAAGAGGGAGAGAAGGGGAAAGGAAAAGAGAAAGGAAAAGGTTATGACAGAGAAAGGGAAAGAAGGAAGGGGAAAAGGAAAGCAGAAAAGGATGAAAGGAAAATGAGAGAAAGAAGGAGAAAAGGAAAGGGAAAGAAAAAGTGAAAGGAAAAAGGTTATGGAACAGAAAGCAGAGAAAGGAAAGAAGGAAGAAAGGTAGGAAGAGGAAAAGAAAAGCAGAAAAGGATAGAAGGAAAGAGGGAGAGAAGGGGAAAGGGAAAGAGAAAGGAAAAGTTTATGAAAGAGAAAGGGAGGGAGGGAGGGAGGGAGGGAAGGAAGGAAGGAAGGAAGGAAGGAAGGAAGGAAGGACCTTTCTCTAAATAGTTTGTTTATGGAACTTAGTGCTATGAAATGTTGTTGGGTTCTTTGAAGCATTTGACGTAATGCTGGATTTGGGGAAGTTTAAAGCAGACATCTCTAACTAAATACATTTGACATGTCCTCCAACTCTCATCCTTCCTGGAAAGACAGGCTGGCTAGGACATTCTTCTGTCATCTGTACCGTCCTGCGTTGGGTGCTACCTCAATGCTGCTTATCCCCAGGGCGTTCTTTGTTCCAGATAGGTGTGGAAATGGGAGAAAATGGAAAAGAATCTCTCGGTTTACTCTGGGTCCCATAATACGTGGGTTTTGATCTCCCTGACCTTCTTCCAGACTTCAGAGAAGCTAAAAAATACATCTATTTGACTGTAATTTAAAGGGAAAATAATTGTTTTATTTGAAGTGCCTGAATGTTCTCCATCTCTCCTCCTTTGGTTAAGAGAGGGAGGATTTCAAGGCAAGAAAGCTGCCTAAATTTCAAATTGTTGCTCAAATAAAGACAGTTTTACACTAACCTCACTTAGGCACTGACTAGGTTTCTACTCTGCCAGGTTAAGCATCACAGGGCAGGCCTCCCTGCAGCCTCCTGGGAGCAAAAATGGGCCACGGGGGGGGAGGGGGATGGCGCACCCCCGGTGCCCTGTTTTGGGCCTAGTAGGCCTCCCTGCAGCCTCCTGGGAGCAAAAACGGGCCATGTGGGGACTCCTGGAAGCGGTGGGGAGGGGAGGAGTGGGGCCAGCTAGCAATTTAACTACCGGTTCGCCCGAACCGGCCCGAACCAGCTGAATCTCACCGCTGCACAGGGGTGTGATCCGTGGTGAAATCTGAACCAGTTTACTACCAGTTCGCTGGCTGTGCATGCACACCACGCACCAAATGTGGGGTGCGCACACGCAGTGCACACCAAAAGGAGGCATGCGGTAAGTAGAATTCCAATTCTGTTATTCTATTTCTATTTCTAAAACCGTCCCACTGATTAATTATTCTAACTGTCAGGAAATTTCTCCTTAATTCCGGATTTGCTTCTCTCCTTGATTAGTTTCCATCCGTTGCGTCTTCTCTTGCCTTCAGATGTTGACCAGATATCTTGAGAAATCATAAAAGGCATGTACACGCAGATGGCCCCATTATCTCTGCAAACCTTCAAGGCCATGGAAAGTCACCAGAGAATCAATCAATCAGACAATCAAGAAACGACTCAGAAGTCACTCGGTGTGTTGTTCTTGCTTTTTGGGGCCTGACAGTTAACTTGTTGTGACCCAGGCTCACTTAGTCATTACAAGACACAATTGGTCCTGAACAAAACTGTTTTATTATAACAGCTGATTCCCAGCTTACTCTAAATTAATTCCAAAACAAGTCCTTCAGGCTTATCACACACCTTGTATCTTCTTTGGCACCCTGTCAAAGGCCTTTCTTGGCAAAGTCCCACAAAGTTCAGAAACAAGAGACACCGACTGGAAAACAGATTTAGCAACGTTGCTTTCCTACAAAGAGCCCAAGACCCTTTGCTGCTCTTTTAAGCCTTATGGGAGGGGGGCAATCATCTCATGGCCTTACTCCTTAGTCGTCCTTTTTGCTTTAGCTGCTCTTGCCTTCTGGAGGCTACGGAGTCCACGCATCGCTCCCAGATAGCCCTGGCCCCCTCTCTGCCTCCGACGCAGAGCCCTCGTCCGAGCCTTCCCCAGACTCCAGGACTGGCCCATGTTCCTCCCCAGCCTCCTCATTGTCCGACTCCGTTGCCAGCTCCGCGGGCTCCTGGCGGACCACAACACAACCCCTGTTGTCTGTACCCAAATGACCAAGCCATAATTCAATACTCACCGGCATTGTCTGGCTTCCGTGTAAAGCGTTTATGGCCGCCTGGGCTTCTGCGTGCGAGGAATATTTCACAAAAGCACAGCCTGGAAAGACAAGAGGAAGGAACACATTCTAAGAATCAGGATCAAGTCGAATGGGAAGAGCACAGACTTTTCCATTTCCTCCTCAAACATTTGACATGACTTTGTTTCTCCGTCTTTTGCTTTAGAGCAATATTGGCTAACTTGTCTCGGGGGTGGGGGTGGGATTAACAAACCAGACAGTTTCAGATTTTTTTCCCTTTCTCATTTTCCCCTTCTTAGGTTCAGACAGTTTCCTTTTAACGAAGAATATTTGTAGCTCAAGGTTGAAATGACGGGTGCTACCTGAGTTTGTTTGTTTTCCTGCAGATGTTTCGTTGCCCAAAGTAGGAACCCAAACTAAAACCACCACCACCCATTGGTGGGATGCTGTTGGTTTAACAACCGGTTCGGTGATTGTGCGCTTTGTACGTGCGCGCCTAATACGCATTGTGCATGCATGCGCAGTTTTACAAATACTAACCTTCTGTGTTACCACATGGGAGTAACACAACTGAGCAGTGGTGGGATTCAGCCGGTTCGTACCCCTTCGGGAGAACCGGTTGTTAACTTTCTGAGCAGTTTGGCAAACTGGTTGTTGGAAGAAATCATTAGGGCAGAGAACCGGTTGTTCAATTACTTGAATCCCACCACTGCAACTGAGGCACGGCAATCCGCTTTGCAGTGCCAATCAGCTGAGAAGATAAAGGTAAGTAAAGCACAGGGTCGGGGGGGGGGTTGACCTAATTGTTGGAGAGAACCGGTTCACTCGCAGCTAATTGTTCGAGCTACCGGTTTGCTCGAACCGGCCCAAACCGGTAGAATCTCACCCCTGCCACCACCCCACAAACAATCACAGGGCAAGCCACTGGAATATAAACTGAGAACAAGCCCCACTTCTTACTAGCGCTGACGATGTTAGCTATTTGGCTAGCGAAACATCTGCAAGAAAACCAATAATTCCGAGAGCACCAAGGCCCCCACAGGTGTTTTGTTTGGTACTTTGTGCCAGGGGTGGGCTAAACAAAACGAACAAACAAAAACAATAAGAGTGGGAATGACTTCCAATTTCCTGCTGGCTTCCCCATTGACATTTCTTTCTTTCTTTCTTTCTTTCTTTCTTTCTTTCTTTCTTTCTTTCTTTCTTTCTTTCTTTTCTTTCTTTCTTTCTTTCTTTCTTTCTTTCTTTTTTCTTCCTTCCTTCCTTTTTCCCTCCTTCCCTACCTTCTTCCTTCCTTCCTTTTTCCCTCCCTCCTTTCGTTTTCTTTCTTTCTTTCTTTCTTTCTTTCTTTCTTTCTTTCTTTCTTTCTTTCTTTCTTTTTTCTTTCTTTCTTTCTTTCCTTCCTTCCCTTTTCCCTCCCTCCCTCCTCTCTTTCTCTCTCCCTCCCTCCCTTCCTTTTTCCCTCCTTCCCTCCCTCCTTCCTTCCTTCCTTTTTCCCTCCCTCGTTTCATTTCATTTTCTTTCTTTCTTTCTTTCTTTTTTCTTTCTTTCTTTCCTTCCTTCCTTTTCCCTCCCTCCCTCCTCTCTTTCTCTCTCCCTCCCTCCCTTTTCCCTCCTTTCCTCCCTTCTTCCTTCCTTCCTTTTTCCCTTCCTCCTTTTGTTCTTTTCTTTCTTTCTTTCTTTCCTTCCTTCTTCCTTCTTCCTTCCTTTTCCCCTTCCTCCTCTGTCTCTTCTTTCTTTCTTTCTTTCTTTCTTTCTTTCTTTCTTTCTTTCTTTCTTTCTTTCTTTCTTTCTTTCTTTCTTTCTTTCTTTCTTTCTCTCTTTCCTTCCTTCCATCCATCTATCTATCTATCTATCTATCTATCTATCTATCTATCTATCTATCTATCTATCTATCTATCTATCGCCCTATACCCACAAACACGAGTTTTTGTAATATGTGTGTGTGTGAATGTGTATATATATATAAATATATATATATACATACATATATGTACATACACACACACACACATGTATATATGTACATATGTATGTATATATGTCTGTCTGTCTGTCTGTCTCTGTGTGTAAAATTTTCACAGAAATGTGTGTGCCTTTTACAGGTTCACTTTTACCTAATATATGCATTTATTTTTGCATCACATTTTTATTGAATGCAGAGAATGTTTCAAAAACAGTGTTGGTTGATATAATGTTGGTTAGGGAATTCCTCCCCGGTGAGATATGAATATGTGCAACCCTTTCCAATTTGCATCTAAGCACTGTGAAAAAGGGGTCAAAATTCTACGGTGCCTTCCTTGATTCGGAAGGGCAGAAGGGAGATCACGAGGAACCAGAGTACATTGAATAGAATAACAGAGTTGGAAGGGACCTTGGAGGTCTTCTAGTCCGACCCTCTGCTTAGGCAGGAAACCCTACACCACTTCAGACAAGTGGTTGTCCAATCGCTTTTTAAAAACTTCCAGTGTTGGAAGTTTGCAACTGGAGGCAGGTTGTTCCACTGGTTAATTGTTTTCACTGTCAGGAAATTTCTCCTTAGTTCTAGGTTGCTTCTCTCCTTGGTTAATTTCCATCCATTGCTTCTTGTCCTGCTCTTAGGTGCTTTGGAGAATAGCTTGACTCCCTCTTCAAATTACAGTTCTACCTTATCGCAAGATCTAAAATGGACAGCTAACATCAAAAACGTCATCAAAAAAGCACAACAAAGAATGTTCTTTCTGCGCCAACTCAGAAAGCTCAAACTGCCCAAGGAGCTGCTGATCCAATTCAACAGAGGAATTATGGAGTCTGTCATCTGCACCTCCATAACTGTCTGGTTTGGCTCTGCAACCCAACAAGACGGACACAGACTTCAGAGGATAATTAGAACTGCAGAAAAAACCATGGCTACCAACCTGCCTTCCATGGAGGACCTTATACTGCACGAGTCAAAAAGAGGGCTGAGAAAATATCTACAGACCCCTCACATCCTGGACATAAATTGTTTCAACTCCTACCCTCAAAACGACGCTATAGAGCACTGCACACCAGAACAACTAGACACAAGGACAGTTTTTTCCCCAACGCCATCACTCTGCTAAACAAATAATTCCCTCAACACTGTCAAACTATTCACTAAGTCTGCATTACTATTAATCTTCTCATCGTTCCTATCACCCATCTCCTCCCACTTATGACTGTATGACTGTAACTTTGTTGCTGGTATCCTTATGATTTATATTGACTGTTTCCTAATATGATTTGATTGCTTATTTGTACCCTATGACTATCATTAAGTGTTGTATCTTATGATTCTTGATAAATGTATCTTCTCTTTTTATGTACACTGAGAGCGTATGCACCAAGACAAATTCCTTGTGTGTCCAATCACACTTGGCCAATAAAGAATTCTATTCTATTCTATTCTATTCTATTCTATTCTATTCTATTCTATTCTATTCTATTCTATTCTATTCTATTCTATTCTATTCTATTCTATTCTATTCTATTCTATTCTATTCTATTCTGTTCTGTTCTAACGGTGGACACCTGCTTGGAGTTAGATAATGGCCTGTGGAATTCAAGAGAGTTTGGACTTAGCTTGCTTGTGACTACGTAGGGATTTTAGGCTGATGTCTCTTTTGACTCCCATCCCAACTTCTGTCACTCCTTTTCCTATGTATGGTGCAAGAGGGAATGTGGTATTGTTTTTCATGCAAAAACTCATTCCTTAGCAGAGGTAGCCGAAAGAGCAACAGAACATATACAAACAGCTGGTAGGAGGAACTGTCCAATGGATTTATTTACTTTTTTATTCAACTTATTATTAAGTTTCTATGCTGTGCATCTCACAGATCACAGTGACTTTGGACGGCTTACAGTATGATGAAATAAATAAATAAATAAAAAGTACTACAGGTAATTCTCTACTTACAACAGCTCATTAATGAACATTCAAAGTTACAACAGCACTGAAAAAAAGTGACTTCTTACCATTTTTCACTGTTACAACTTTTGTGGCTTCCCCATGTGATCAAACTTTCAGACGCTTGGCAACTGGTTCATACTTATGACCACATACTTATGACACCTACTTACGTGTCCCGGGGTCACAACTTCCCCTTTTGCAACCTTCTGACCAGCAAAGTCCATGGGGAAGCTCAATTCACTTAACGACCGGGTGATGCCCTTATCAACTACACCGATTCACTTAACAACTGTGGTCATAAAACGGGGCAAAACTCAACAGATGTCTCACTTAACCACAGAACCGTTGGGCTCAATTGTGGTCATAAGTCAAAGACCACCTGTATAAGGCAATGAAAATGAGAGGAATGAAATAGAAGAGCTACTGAATGAATCATCGTTGAATTAATGGACAGATTGAATTTTTAGAACAATTTAATGTTATTTTTCTCCTTTCTTTTCATTGATTCATTGGGGACTTCCCATGTGAGCAATGTCACTGGCCTGGAGGAATGCAGTGCAGGAAGCTGGACCCTCTAGGTAAGAATCTGAGTATTGTAAGATATTTTATTTAGGCAGGAAAACTTCTGGTCTGAGGAGTAGTGTATTCCAGGATCGGAATGGGACCAAGCCAACTCTCCACGGTCAACTCACAATGGGACAATGTATCAATTCAATTTAATTATTTAAAATAGATAAAAAAATGTTTTAATTTCTGTCATTCAGATTTCAGAACAGAATAAAAGAGTTGGAGGAGACCTCCCAAAAACAGTAAGAGAACACCTGTCTGATCTTGATGAACACAAATCACCGGAACATGATGGATTACATCCCAGAGTTCTAACGGAGCTGGCAGATGTTATTTCAGAACCACTGCACCACGTCTTTCAAAAATCCTGGAGCACCAGGGAACTACCAGAGGATTGAAAAAGAGCTGATGTGGTTCTCATCTCCAAAAAAGGGAGAAAAAAAACAAAACAAAACAGACCCAGGAAACTACAGACCAATCAGCCTAACATCAATACCCAGGAAGATACTGGAAAAGATAATAAAAAAACCAGATTTGCCAACATCTAGAAACAAGTAAAGTAATAACTAGCAGTCAGCACGGGTTTGTTAAAAACAGATCATGCCAAACCAATCTTATTTCATTCTTCAACATAATGACTAAATTAGTAGACCAGCGAAATACTGTGGACATAATATACTTAGACTTCAGCAAGGCATTCGACAAAGTAGACACAACCTACTTCTTCGTAAGCTAAAAAAGTGGGATAGATAGCATCACCACCAGATGGATTCGCAACTGGCTGACAAACTGTATTCTATGAGTAGTCCTTAATGGGTTTACGTCTACATGGAGGGAAGTAAGCAGTGGGGTACCACAAGGTTCCATCTTAGGCCCACTATTCTTCAATATCTTCATAAACGACTTAGATGAGGGAATAGAAGGGGAACTTACCAAATTTGCAGATGATACTAAGCTGGCAAGAATAGCCACCACCTTAGAAGATAGGCTCAAGATCCAGATGGATCTTGACAGACTTGAACACTGGCCCCTATCTAACAGAATGAAATTCAACATAGAGAAAAGTAAAAAGTCCTACACTTAGGCAAAAAAACCCAAAAGTACACATATAGACTGGATGAAACCAGGCTTAGTAACTATGAGAGGGATCTTGGAGTCTTAGTGGACAACCAATTAAATGTGAGTCAACAGTGTGCAGCGGCAGCCAAAATAGCCAATGCAATCCTAAATTGCATTAACAGAGGGATACAATCAAGATCAAGTGAGGTACTTCCGGTGGCACCGCAGGCGCCGAGGACGCTCTTTTCTTGAGCGCCAGCCCCACGATCTCGTAAAGCCGCTAGAACAGCACAAATCAGCTGTCTAGCGGCTTGGAAACTTTCTCCCCAGGAAAAGGGGAGGAAGAGAGCAGACGGGCGTAGGTAGAGCTCCCCAAGGAGCCCCAGGAACAATTCTGGGGCTCGAAGGGTGAGAGCTCCCTGGAAGCCCGACAGAGCTCCGGATCCGGGACATTTCTGCTTTAAGCAGAAGAAGATGCCGCGACCACCCCTGCAAACAATGCTTGGAATCATTCGAAAGCAAGTTGAGCAAACTCAGGAGAGTTTAGATCTGCAAGTACTGAACTTTAACTCCAAATGTGTCTTACTTCCTTCTGACTTATTAAGGGGAGAAAGTGAAACCAAGATGGCATTAAGCTTTAATGAGGCGTGAAAGCAAAAGTTAAAAAGGAAAGTTTCTTTTAGTGTTGGCAGCCCCTGTTCAAAATGAGAGATTTGTGTTTTTTAAAAAAGGAGACGATCAAAGATTACAGCAGTGATTTTTTAAAAAAGGATTGATATTATTTAAAGACTGATTTCTGGATTTGGTGGATCTATTGTTCTGGCAGCTGATTAAATTTAAATTGGAAACTAAAAATGGCTTCAAAACAAATTAAGGCTATTGTCCCCAAAAGTGCTGGGACTTCGCCAGCTCAAACGTCCAGATTTGCAATCTCTCTCTGTTCCAATGGAACCAACAATATTAACATTTGAAATGTTGCAGGAAGCCCTCAAAACACAAGCCTCTGTTACAGAAAAAAAAATTGCCTCAATGTTTCAGGAGCAAACTCGAGAGGTTGCTGAAGAGATAGCTCAAGTCAAAGAGACTATTCAAAAACGAAACTAAGAAATTATAGAAGATATTATTATGGCAGTACAAGGATTGGCAGGACATATTGAAGCAATAGATGAAAAAGTGGAAGAAATTAAGCAGTCTAATGAGAACTTGGAAAATAAAATGGGGGAGGTCCAGGACAAGATGGAAAGAGCAGAGGCTGATGTGATAATGATACAATATAGAGATATGGAATTTGCTCTGAGAATAAGAGGCCTCAAGGAAAATAAGAAGAGAATTTGAGAGAGATCTTTTCGGAAGCATTTGCACAGATAATGGGAGATCAAAAAGCAAATTTTGAATGGCAAATTGACAAAATTTATCGTGTCAATTCATGGGTGGCCAGACAGAAACATTTACCAAGAGACATTGTAGTTTATTTTACAACAAGGAGACTACGCAATGAAATCCTACAAGTCACTTTTAGAAATAAACTTCAAGTGCAGGGGCAGGAGGTTTTAACACTGAAAGAAATTCCCCCCAAAATGTTGAGAGCCAGAAAGGATTATGCCTTTCTGGTGGAAGAACTGAGATACCATCAGATACAGTATAGATGGGAAGTTCCAGCTGGTCTAGTGGTGAATTATTCAGGAGAAAGATACCGTCTCAATTCAGTGTGGAAGGCAAGAGATTTCTATACCAATGTATTAAAGGCTGGATGCCCACAGCCCCAGGAAGCTAGAAGGAAGACGGAAATAGAGGGGGCAAGAAAGGGGGAGAAAGAAGAATTGTTGGCACAGGCCCAAAAGGGTGATGTGATTATTCAAGAAGAATTAATACAATTTTCGACTACTGTTCAAGCTTTGGAGATAGAAGAACCTAAGGATCAAAGACAGACTCGAGCGGCAGCCAAGCATCAAGAAGAATTAAGAGTGCAGCAACTTCAAATGATTCAAGATACTACAAAAACAGAAGCAGTGGGAGGAGCAAGGCCAAAAAGTAAAATGCATGGAGATTTCCAGCAGATGCTCCAAATGCTTCAGGGGGCCAAGAATGGCAACTAGATTTTTGACCTGGAATGTTAATGGCCTAAATTCACCACAAAAGAGGAGAAAAATATTTCATTATTTGAAACAGTTTAAAAATGATGTAATTTGTTTACAAGAGACTCATATTAGAAGTAAAGATCAAAAATACTTAATAAATGCAAGGTTAGGTATACATTTTGTTGCATCTGCTCCCGAGAAGAAGAATGGTATAGTTATATACCTAAAAAAAGACTTAATTGCCAAATTAATTGAAGCAGATGATCAAGGAAGATTTATAGCAATTGAACTTTTAATAAAAGGAGAAAAAATACTTTTAATTGGAGTCTACGCACCGAACCAACAACAGGAAAAATCTTATAAGCTTTTTACATTCCAAGTTACTACAATGGGACTATAAATCATGTATTTTATTGGGTGATTGGAATGGAGTTTTGGACACTAAAAAAGATAAGAAGGGGCTCTTGCAGAACATTTCAACGCGTGCCAGATTGCTAAAATCGTTTTTTGAAATGATGGAGGATATGGAATTGAGAGATATCTGGTAAGAGAGAAACCCGAAAGAAAAAGTCTTTACCTTTTTTTTTCTGATAGACATCAATCTTTCTCAAGGATTAATTTTATATTAATTACAAATGATTTCTTTTCCAGAGTGAAGAAGACGAAGATTTGTCCAAGAGTTTTAATGGATCATAGTCCAGTTTGGATGGAATTAGAGTATGGAAGGGGATCTAAGAGGTCTTGGAGGTTAAATGAAAATCTGTTTAGATATGAGGAAAATGTAAAAGAATGTACAAAATTTATGAAAGAATTTTTTATTATAAATATGCATAAGGGTACATCTATGGAAATGGTTTGGGACACAAGTAAAACATATATGAGAGGCATTTTGATATATTTGAATAATAAATATAGACTCAAACAGGAAAAAAAAAGGAAGGATTTAGAAGAGGAAATCAGAAAAAAAGAACAAGCTTTGATATTGAATCCAGCAGATAAGATAATAAAAGAGGCAATTAATTTATTGCGAGGGCAATTTAATATGTTAATGGCAGATCAGGTCACAACTAATTTGCAATATGCTAAACATAATATTTTTTGTAATGCTAATAAACCAGGGAGGTGGTTAGCATATTTGTTAAGGAAAAAACAAAAGTCATGGACTATAGAGAAAACAGAATATAAAGGTAAAGAGGTTTATCAGCAAAATATGATTAAAAAAGCATTTTTAGAATTTTATACGAAGTTGTATGCTAGTGATAATATTCAAGGTACAGATATAGATAGATATTTACAGAAAGAGAATATTCCTACAATTACAAAAGAGCAAAGGGAGGGTTTAAATCAACCAATAACCACTGAGGAGATTATGTTTGCAATTAAGCAGTTGAAAGTGGGTAAAGCTCCTGGGACGGATGGCTTGACAGCTGCTTATTATAAACTTTTGCAGTTAGAAATGGTGGGACCGCTTAAAGAATTATTTACTAATATACAATCTGGAGCAGATGTACCCCCATCTTGGAGGACAACTTATATTTCTTTGATTCCAAAGGAGGAGCAAGACCATACCCAGCCAAAAAATTATAGGCCCATAACACTCTTAAATACAGATTACAAGATTTTTGCTAAAATATTAGCAAATAGGTTAATGACAGTCATGCAACAAATGATTCATAACGATCAAACTGGTTTTATAAATGGTAGACAAATGAAGAGTAATGTAAGGCAAGTTGTTAACCTATTGGAGTATTTGGGGAAGAACAACCAAATCCCTGCGGTGCTGATATTTCTTGATGCAGAGAAAGCATTTGATCGATTGAATTGGCAATTTTTATTGAAAATAATAGAAAAGATGCAGTTTGGGGAACATTTCACAAAATCTATTAAGGCAATATATCAGAAACAAACAGCGCAAATAATAATTAATGGTAGTTTAACAGATACTTTTAATATAGAAAAAGGAACAAGACAAGGATGCCCTTTGTCTCCATTATTGCTTATTTTGACTTTGGAATTTTTGTTAAGTAAGATACGTGGGTTGGACAAAATAAGTGGAATTAAGATTAGGCAGTATGACTATAGATTATGAGCTTTCGCAGACGAGTTGGTTGTTACTTTAACCCAACCATTACAGTCGGTT